>NC_043000.1:160201682-160224182 GCF_006345805.1 Octopus sinensis | reverse complement strand
ATACATATATATATATATATATATATATATATATATATACATACATATATATATATATATATATATATATATATACATATATACACGCGTGTGTGTGTTTGTGTGTGTGTCAAGTAGTGAATAGTGTGTTGTAGCTTAATTACAGATGCCATAATATTGAAAATCTTAGCTAGTTAAACAATAATATATGAGATACGTTACCAATAGTCAATGTTGTATTAATTATTCAACTGGGCGGCATAAGAGAGGAATATAATTAGAGAAAGCAATATATAGATAGATATTAGTTAGAAAGTTTAAGAGAAAATATTTAATGAAGTAGCCAAACGGTTAAGAAGTGAAGTTCGCCAATACCTCGATCGAGATTTATTCCCAAAGCGTGGTGTCTTGTGTGTCTTTTGCCATACCCTCAGTCAATTCAATCCTTGTGAATGGTGCTTGTTGGAATTTAGCGGTCACAGCATATCACATATCCGCCTACAACGTACATTAATGATGGAGATTTCTGCGAAATATTCAGCTACGTAGACGCTAATTCAACGGATAGGCTGATCTGTTGATATAACAACTGCATACTCATCATCGATACAGACGGAGAACTGTTTAGGAGGAATTATTTGAGACTACTTTAAGTGTATAACGTCAGATGATTTACCATAAAAAGAAGATAAGAATAAATTAGAATTAAGCCTAGTTGTGGTTGATAAATTAGTGCTATATCACTCTGATAGGTTTTCCCTAAGAAAACTGTCAGATGATATCTCTCCGAAATTGTGATTAATGCTACATGGTATAGCTAGTAGAAGTAACGTATGGACGCTGTATAGGAAGAGGGTCATTGTGTAAGATAAGTGCTTAGGTTAGCGATTAGGAATTTAAACACGGGATTTGTATAAGTGACGTTAATACTACCAATGTATAATTAAATGATGTCGTTTTTGAGAAACTGGTTTAATACAAGGAGTATGTTACTATGCTAGAAAATAAAACTAAAAGCAAATTAATAGTCTTTTTTAATAGCAACAGAAATTATAATTGTGATCGCTTACTGCATTGTAAGAATCGCTTATGTAATCTTATATGTTATATGTTACTAATCTATAAAATATGTTACTAATCTATAAAATATGTTTTCTAATACTAATAGAAGTGGAGGATGCAAACGCACTGATAGCATTCTGATTCCAGTTTGGTTAAGCTTCTTTAAATGGGGATGATAATTGGGGTTTCAAAACAGGATGCATATCTGTGAATATTATGGTTTCAGTTTTGGGGAGCATAAAAGTAACTTTTCAGTGTTTTATAGAACTTGAAATTGAAGAGGTCAAAAAGGTAATAAGGGTAGGACAAAATATATAATATTGCATTTATTGTATAAAGTTGTTTGTCAGTTTAATGTGGAAATACTGATAGATGAAATTGGTATCGTGTCTGGGAGTGCAATGTCAAATCCGCTGGTATTTATTATGTTATAGATAATATTGTGGACCAACTGTGCCAAACTGTGGGTCTGGAATTATGTTATATGGGAGTTGACAGAACGAGTAAGGAAAAGCAAATGGAAGGAATTTAAAATAGTTAAAAGTTAGAAATATGTAAAAGTGATTATTATTAATGATAAAGTATATGGAGCAGCCACATATCTTCATCAATATCATCATTTCTCTATATCTCTCATATAACACTTCTTTTAATAATACCAACTAATATTAATGAATTCCAGAGAGATATCTATTATCTGACATAGTTTTAAATATCACCGAATTATCAAATTCCCCAAGGCTTAAATAATTCTAATTGCTTTTTATAATATCGTATTTTTGTTAAATGTAAATTATATAATAATCAAGCTAGTCTCTCATATTTCCTTCTAATGACTTCTTTGATAAACAATTGGGTCGCCCGATAGCTATCTTAGCTATCTTATAATATTCTACGAAACATTCATTTTAAAGACAGTAATTTTAAATATAAATAACAGCGTCGCTAATAGTCTTTTAACACCGCTAATTCTTAAGGCAAAAGTTTGACACCACTAGCACTCGATATATATATATATATATATATATATATATATATATATATATATATATAATATATATATATATATATATATATATATATACATATACATATACATATATGCATATATACATACATACATACATACATACATACATACATACATACATATGAGTTGATTTCGAACAATGGGAATGCATGCTCATCACCGCATAGGTGGATGAATGTCCTCTTTTGGGAGGAGGAGGGAGTTAACACAATCTACCAATTGTTTTCCGTAATGACAATATATTACCAATTATCAATCTGCTATGCGAGAACGTTGGTAGACGACTCCACCTTGAAGGAGAATACTCAAAGCTACACATGATTGTATGAGATTGTGGAATCAATAAATAAATAAATGAGAACACTCATGCACGTACAAATCTATAAATAAAACTCGCACATATGTGCACATGCACGTTTACACGAAACATATGCGCCCACACTCCCACACTCACACACGCATATAGATTTATAGATACACACACACACCTGCCATTATGCATTGTGCTTGAGTTTGAGTATGTGCATATAATTAAGAAGCTTTACACATTTTGATAACCAAACTCAGTCCATGGGGATGTGAATTCATAAGCTTGTGTAAATATATAACTTTTCTGTGAATCATGCGATGTCAAGAATTTGTACAATGCACATATATCTGTGTAATGAGGGAATCCAGCATAATTTTGTGAGTTTTTGTTTTGCTTAGAGAAGTAATTACCCAAGGTGTGATAAATTGGGTTGCTGGGGGTTGTCATGCTTTAAATTTTGAAGTATGAATTGTTGCTTGTGCATGAAGGGGTAGAATGTTTCCGCCTCAATGTCTAAAAGATATCCCTATTGATGTTATGATGTTTAGCTTTCCGATAATGCAGGTTTCATATTTGCTGCTCTGTTTCCTGTATTTTATGGATTTAGTTATAATGCTCCAGTGCATTTGTGGGTTGCTAACACTTCTTTAAATGTCCATACCATATCGGATAAAGGTCTTGTATGTTTCTTTTTTTTTTGTACTCTGATCGAAGTCAAATGCTTCGCATCTCTTTCTTGTAATGTGTTTCCCGTGAATCCAACGTAAGGGTTTCCTGTTCTATTGAGATCCTTAATGCCGGTCGGTTCAAGCACCTATTGTTCATAAGACAACTGTCCAGAGATCTAAAATTATAAAACCTTTGGAATATCTTGCTTCTGATGTTGAAAGTTTCATTTTGTTTGAAGATGATCACCCAAATATTGAGTAGATAAATATAGCTAACTTTTAGTATCTATGTGAGTGAAGAAAAGTAGTTATCTATGAATTTCAGGAGTTTTCTAGTTATGTTCGAGGCTACAATCATATTATGGAGGGAATCGTACCAGAATTTTATAGTATACACCCAACGAGATATAACAAAACAGATCACACATTGTATTCAGTAGCCACACTAACACCAGTAGCAAAGTCGTCATGACAGTAGAGTGTGCTCCTGGATCTTCAACACTTTCTCATCTAGAGATTTTCGTACTATTATCCTTATCTTTCTCATTTCGCCTGTCCTCACTTTGAATGTTGGTATCCTCTATGGTCTCTAACCATGATTAGAAATATTGTAAAAATTGAAGTACCCTAGAAATCAATCACGAAAAAGAAGATAGATCACATGACAGGTCTTGGTTATTGAGATCGGCTTCAGAAGCTCAAACTATTCTGTACAGTGACGCCATAAACACTCATTAGTATGATGAGGCAACATATTCCAAAAGCACTGCCCATATGATGTTGGAATTAGATTTTAAATTCATCCAAGGCTTAGTCGCCGTGTCATCTGTCGAATGACATTGCTCTCTTTAACATCATGCCAAGACAGATAAGAGAAGAATACGGTATCATAACTTTGAAAAGTTTCTCGGACATATACCTCCAATAAATTCCAGATAAAGCAAATTTCCTAGGATACAACTTTGCAAACATTAACACTTTGATCGAATAGGCTATGGGGTACCAAAAACTGACAGTAATATAAACCATCATTAAATGTAATTTCACGGTGGCGGTAGAGAGGTAGTCACAGACTATATGAATTATGGTAGAAACTTACCTAAATATGCATGCATGTATGTATTTAGGTAGGTAGGTAGGTAGGTAGGTATGTATGTATGTATGTATGTATGTATGTATGTATGTATGTATGTATGTATGTATGTATGTATGTATGCATGTATATATATATATATACATAGAGAGAGAGAGAGAGAGAGAGATGGATGGATAGATAGATAGATAGATAGATAGATAGATAGATAGATAGATAGATAGATAGATAGATAGATAGATAGACAGATGATAGCCGTCCCATCAACACACAACACACCTACAGCACAATCCGCCCGTTGATGAGCTCTTAGCTGACTTGTAAGACAAGCTGCTGACTGACAAGGTTTAAAACACAAGTGACAGATATTATTCAATTTCTTCTATATCTTTGCCATTGGGAATCTGATTCTGAAAGAATGCTTTCATGAGCTATTATATGACCTCGAACCCACAAGAGTCAACAAGAGAAACAGAAACAGGCAGAAACAAGGAAAATGCCGCTTGTATTTTAACACTATGCAAATATTCTTTTAAAAAACCACTCTTTTAATTTTTCCAAAATTCAATTGTTTTCCATATTTACAGTTGAAAAGTTTCAATGACTAAGACCGGTACTGAAATGTTCTTTAAAAAATGATTTTAGCATTTTCTATCTTGACATTTTTTCCATATATATCAACTCGTGTGTTCCTTTTCAACCTTCTACACACACATACACACACACATGTATATATATATACATATATACATATATATATGGTGACCGCTGCCGGATCAACATTGTTCCCGTCTGCCGAAAAGGCAATTTTTCCAAACACGCCTGCTAGATGAGTTAAATGTGTCTAAATTTGTCTAAAGTCGTAAGACACCTGCTGTTATCCTGTTATTACCATTCTTGATTTTATTTTTATTTTTGTTTTTGTTTTTTTGTATTTATATTCGTGTGGCTTCGTCCGTTTTTCTGTCTTTGTTTCGTTTACATTCGATCCTTTTTCTAAGAAATTTTTCATTGGGGCTGGCCGTTTCTGAGCAATATTAGGATTAATCAGCCGAAATTTGCTATGATGATCCGGTTTCTGACTGAAGATTAAAGGCTTCGAATGACCCGTCCGTTTTTTGTGTTCGTCCCTTTGTGTATTTCATGTTCTTGTTTCTTTATATATAATTTTATACCTATATATATAATTTTATACCTATATATATATATATATATATATGCACGGATTTTTTGATGTATGCAGGGTATTTGGGGGCTAACTTTTACAATTTACATGAAAGTAAATGAACAATAATATGCTATCCAAATTAGAATATTTAAAAAATCAAAACCTATCAACCAGATTATGCCGAGGAGGCAACACTATACTCAAGGGAGCCACCCTCAGCTTCCGTTGCCACCTCAAGATGGCTCCAGAATCTGGTGCATGTGAACCTCGCTGTGTCCCTGGGAAGATCTGCGAACTCCTTGATCTTGGCCATCAATCAGCTCGGCTTTCGTAATGGAGGCAGGGCGGTTCGCGTGTTTGATAACAGACTCATCCCCCTCCATACACACAATAATCCAATGGATTACAATCAGAAGTATCTGAAGGCCAGAAATCAGGGCTGGCGAAATTTTTTTAATTCTCCGACAACCACTTGTGACACTTTCCCGAACGTTCACTTGGAGTCGAATCCTGCTGCCACGCATATGGCATTCTGGCAGCCATGGTTTGATCATCACAATTACAAGAAGCTTCATATAGCCGTCTCAATTGAACCTGATGCCCTGTCCACCAGTTGCTGAATGAATCCTGGCGTGTGTACGCAGTTAGAACCATGCTGAGTTCCTTCCTGCTCATCACAACTTCATAGTCTCGTTTACAGATGTCCATGTCATGTCTTGCAACCTTTACTGTGCTCAAAGAACATTGAGCAGTAGTCGTAACGTCGACATTTTCATAGCCAGAGCAAATCCTCATGATGCACCTGGACAGCTTCCAGTCCTCATTTGCTAACATTGTCGCAACGACAATCTGTATGCTCTCTAACGCCTTTGGCTGTTCACCGTCGGCTGAAGATTTTGAACGGCCGACGAATAGAGTTTCTTCTCCGAGTAGAGTGGTTTTCATTTCTTTGATGAAGCTTTTACTAGAATGAAAAATGGTGGTGCAAAGTGCTACAATATTCTTACGTACTGAAACTTAAAAATTATAAGAAAGTCACTTATTAAAACTACAGGACAAAAAGGCAAAATCTCAAAATAGTGCTGCTAAATAAGTTTCTGAAATTCTTCATCAAATAGTGTGTCGACATATTTGTTTTGCATATCGTTTTGATATTTTATTGCATTATTTTTTAAATTTAAGTTAATACACTATCTGATGAGCAATTTCAAAAGTTGTTTCTCGTCCAAATTTTTTAAAACCCCTTCATTTTCATTTCTTCTTAAGTTTTGTTTGGTATTTAGTCACTTATCTGGCCTATATCATACTGTTTTCTTCAGTATACTAACAGTCGACTTATCTGGTCTATATCATACTGCTTTTTCCAGTATACTAACAGTCAAAATTTGCCGGCTATATGAGAAGCAGAAAATAATTGCAACCATTGAAGGAATTTTCAGATGATTTTCTTGTAAGTTGATAAAGCTTTTTAACACCGCTTTAATTTCTTCTTCATTTGACACTATCAGTAACAGTAAAGAAGCTGAATCTTCCTTGAGGCTTAGGAAAGCCAAATTGTTATTTCTTTTATGTGATTTTTTCCCGTTTCCATAAATACTCCAGACACTTTTGCTGTATGAATGTATTTGAAAACAAGTGACCAAGTTGTAAAGAGTAAGGTTAGATACTGAACATGGCAATCTGCAAGCAGTATATTGTTCTATGAAGTTCTGAATATTTTTCTGGAGAATCTTTATCATAAATAGGGGCTTGATCCACCGAAAATAAAGTGTGGCATTGCCACAAATGCTCCATTTTTTTGTGCCAAAAACACTATTCCTTATGGCTTGTAATCGGTGATAAAAATGTTCACTAACAACAGCAACATAAAAAAAATAAAGAAGCTTGTTTTCACAATTTGAATATGTATATTTCTATATATAAAATGTGAAGCGTCGAGTGAATTGGCATTTTAGAGAAAATAATGGAAATCTAGAACGCAGCAAGGAAGGTCGAAATAAGAAAAAGCATTACAAAGAGTCGAACACCGTAGCACACAAGTTCCGGATAAATGCAATGAACTATTATAGTGACCGAGCCTTAACGCCTGGTTACTGTCTTTTATAAAGCTAAATATATTTTAAAAAGATGAAAATATTGTAATTTCTCAAAATGATCACTTTCTTTTCTTCGCACACAACCACACCACTTGTTATGTAGCTAACATTTTTGACGAGGTTTCATCGTTGGACTTCTTTCGAGGACATCTATACAACTGATGTATAGATTCAAAATCAATTTTGGTGGTTACTTAGCATTACATTTTTCCTTAACTAATATATTTTATTGAGGTTTTCACCAAAAGAGTCTTTTCAATGAGTACATTTTTCTAAACCCAATTAATCTATACGTTTCTCTTAAAATAACTGAGATATTTTGATTCAAAATCAATGTTTCGCTGTTTTCGACCTCACATATTTTAACCTAGCAAATTTCAGTTATTTTATCTCCATATATAGCTTAGTACTGGGCCATTATAGCTAAAAAGACGCATTCAATTCAGTTGAGATCTGGATTAGTGACGAAGCATAGACTTGCTCACGAGTGACTAAAAGTTGACCTTAAACACTGCCGTAGGTGAATGATATGGGAGCGTTAATGTTTCGAGTATATTGTAGAGAAATCATCTAAAAATGTGAAAAATAATATTAAAAGCTATAAAACCCTGGAACACAGATGGTTTTCGATTCACATTTAAAAGAAAAATTATTTACCATTAATACACACATGTGTACGCAAGTGAGTTTATATATATGAGTGTGCTTGTATGGTGGTGGTGGTGGTGTATGTATCTGTGTGTGACTTCGCCTGTATATGTGACAGATTCTATATATAAGTTTATTTGTGTAAACAGCTGCAACATGTTTTGTCCTTTTAAACAAAATATAGTGTTTTATCCCCTGAATAAATGAAGATTTATAAGATAAAGTACCATATTCTAATAAGTACAAAGCACAGCAGGATCAACTAAAGTCTTTGAAGGCAGTGTCCGCGATCATGGCAGCAGTGTAATGACTGAAGCCAGCTAAAGTCTGTGTGTATCTGTGTCTTTGAGTCTGCCTGTGTTTGTGTGTGTGTACGTGTCTGTGTGTCGGTGTGTATTGCTCTGTGTATGTGATTGTGTGTGTTTACACAGTAGATCTCCGCCCTGCCAATGGCAAAACATTTTACTCTTTACTGGATGTATGTATACACGTAATTATACGAAGAAAATATTCTTGTTAACTATTGTAGAAAGCGGAAATTACTGAAGGCACGTCACATGTTTCATTAAATTACAGCGAACAAGACAAATCACGCTGACAGGTTTTGAACGCAGACGGCAAAGCCATAATTTCATTTCATTATACGATACCCAAATAATCACTGTTTGTGTGCATCACGGTATCTCCCTATCTCCGTCTCTCTCCATCTCCTTTCTGTCTGTCTATTTTTATTTTCATTTTTATATGCATCTTACATACATATAGTCTCATGTGGCGCCATTTTTTTTTCTAAGCCTCTTGCTAAAATTCCACCCACGTTTACTGCTACTAAAGATCCTTGCGTTAAAGTGTTTAAAATCGCTGCCCCAACACTTCTGATTATAGCGAAAGTAACGTCATTGATATTCTTTTAGTATCATGCCTACGTATTATTTCTCGCCAATAATAATCATAAATATTTGCTTTTAAGAAATAAAGCACACACACGCACACACACACACGAAAAAACACACACATACACACACACATATACACACACACACACAACACAACAACACAACACACACACACACACACACACACACAATAATACTGGACGCCATACTCTTGGGCACAGATCAACTGATGTTTGGTGTAAAATTTTATTGTTTGACGATCGAGGAAAAAATAAAAAGTAAATGAGTATTTCATGAGTCCTACTAGTGATAGAAGAGGTGAGGGATGAGTTTAGCATTCGATATGATGAGCAAGATGCTGAATGAATATCCAAGGATAACTATCAGATGTGTTTATGCATATGTTATTTTTGATTTTGTGTAGTTTTACCCGGATCTGATAAGATATAGCAGATTAAAGAATTTCTAACTCAGTATTTTGGATGTAGTATGAACTGGTCAAATATGTCCTTTACGTTAAAATTTTCATTGTACTATCAGAGAAATTTTAATACAGAGGGTATGTTTCTAGGAAATGTACCCCCTGTATTGAAACTCTAGGGTTCCGCAGTGTGGTGCATGTAAAAATACATGGGTAACTAAACGTAAAAATGTTTTCTTTCGCTTAGATTGGTTACACAATAGTAATACTTCCCATGTTTACATAGTAACTATCGATTTTATCCTTACGCAATAAGACTACAAACTTGTAGGGTGACCATAAATTTGAACTGTACATGGCATCTATTTATTGGCAAACAGAATGAATCAACATTATACATGCATTTTTGTCGGCCATGTAGAAAGGAAATTAACGTTGGTGAAGAGGTACTAATTGTCCACATCTCTGACAGAGTGGTTTAAACATTGTATCTCTATGCCTATGAGGAAACAGTTAATATCATATAAATGTGGATATTACACACATGCTTACGTATACGAGTTAAGTGTCTGTTGCTATGTGTAAATGTGAATGTATGCTTGCGTGTCTGTGTGTATCTGTACGTGTATGTACCAAAACATTTCTCTCTCTCTCTCTCTCTCTCTCACCCTTTCCTCTCTTTATAAACATATATGCGTGTATACACAAACACACACACGAACAAATACACGCACATGCACGCACACATACACACAGATACTAACCCATACATACATGCATGTGTACGTATATACTTGCACAGATGCTTTGATACAACATGTATATATATATATATATATATATTATATATATATATATATATATATATACATACATATACATACATAGATACAATCATACATACATATATACATGCATGCGTACATACATATATACATGCATAGAAACATTCATCCATACGTACACACATACGAGCGTACGTACGTACACCGTGCAAATATGCATAAGCCTGCAGAATGGGTGTCTACGTGTGATCTACGAGCCAATATTTCTCGCGATTCCTTGACGGCGCGATTTAGTTAGGTCAGCTTAACCGAAACAACGTAACCCGCTCGTTTTGCTACTGTGAAAGCAGAGCAGCTGAAATATAATTCTATAAACGTTCTATGAATATTTCGAATATACATCCATCTTTCCTTGCATTTGACTTCCATAAATGAACGGCCTTTTCTCTAAACATTGACCTTGCTCATCCAAAACCGCCCACGCTTATCTGTCACTTTACATCTACAACTGAAATAAAATATTTTTAATCATATAATATATGAGTGTATTCACACACATGTATAGATACATATACATATATGCATAAAGACACGGGCAGACACACTCTCTCACTCACACGCGCACGCATACGCACGTACTTACACACACACACACACTCAAATACATACACGCGCATACACTCATGCACACGCATACACATATATCTCGATGGATGGATAGGTTTCTGTAGCGTGTTTTTATGTGCTTTGGCTTTAAGAATGAGTAAAAAGAAATAATAAAATAATAAATTGATAGATAGAAGGGAAGAATACATATGCATACTTCCATGTATCTGAGTTTATGTGGACGATATCCACCTCTATGGTTCCCGTGGGAGCGCTTTTTCTGTGTATTTATTTTATTTTATTATTTACTACCATATACTATCCGTGTGAGCAACGATTCATGCACCTTAAGTATAATTGTGTACTGACATTCAAAATCACGCATACTCGCACGCACATGTATGTACGTAAGGGCTTAAATATTTTATTTAGCTGAAGGTTCCAAGTGTCACAAAAAGAACTAACATTTTTGGGCACTGCGCTTTGATAAATACCACCCATGAGCCTCTCCGCGATTGAACCATTTTTCTCATTCTAAGTCGATTAAAGATAATGAATATATATATATGCAGGAGTGGCTGTGTGGTAAGTAGCTTGCTAACCAACCACATGGTTCCGGGTTCAGTCCCACTGCGTGGCATCTTGGGCAAGTGTCTTCTGCTATAGCCCCGGGCCGACCAATGCCTTGTGAGTGGATTTGGTAGACGGAAACTGAAAGAAGCCTGTCGTATATATGTATGTATATAAGTGTGTGTGTATATGTTTGTGTGTCTGTGATTGTCCCCCTAGCATTGCTTGACAACCGATGCTGGTGTGTTTGCGTCCCCGTCACTTAGCGGTTCGGCAAAAGAGACCGATAGAATAAGTACTGGGCTTACGAAGAATAAGTCCCAGGGTCGATTTGCTCGACTAAAGGCGGTGCTCCAGCATGGCCGCAGTCAAATGACTGAAACAAGTAAAAGAGTAAAAGAGTATATTCATGTATCGAATTATATTTCACTAGTCTGTGTTTGTGTGTGTGTATGCGCGCGCGTGTGTCTATCTGTCTGTGTCTCTATCTGTGTTAATATCGAACAGTGAGAAGGTGTGAACAACATCACGTAGGTGGATAAGTATACTTTGTTTCAGGGTTAAAACTGAAACCATCGGTTTCATGCCGAAAGAAATCTTTCGACAATTATCAAACCTTCCACATGGGATATTGGTACTTGTTTCTCTCTTGGGTGAGAAATTACACGTTGACACGATTTAGGGATAAAGATACAGATCATGGGAGGTAACTTATAAGAAAATCATATTTGCTGTGTCCCTTGGAATAATTGTAAGGACTTGCTTTAATTTGATTTGATTAAATGGTTAATTGTATCATGTGAGCGCAGTCGCGTACGTCCAGATTGATAAATACAGATACTAGTACACAAGCATGCGAACATCTATACAAAATATAGAGGAGATCAAGAATTTCCGGAAAGGATGGGCATGAAATCAATCAGGTATCAGGATGTGTGTAAGGGCCGCACTAGTTAATGGACGCTGTAGTATATTCCATGGCGCGGTAGTATTAAAATACTCCGGAATAAATAATAATAATATTAATAATAATAATAATAATAATAATAATAATAATAATAATAATAATAATATAATAATAATAATAATATATAAAGATGGGCTACAGCAAATATAAAGATGGGCTACAGCAAATATTCTGCTCAATACCACAGATTTGCTTGTCAGTTGTTTGACTTTAACCAGTTGAGCATGTCCCTTGGTGGCTGACGATATGTGCGTCTCTGATCACGAGCAGAAGTAGTGGAAGTAGCCATGTGTTGAGAGGGATTATTTGGGGTTTGAATAATTCACCTCTGGAAACATGGGTAGTTCTTTCAACATCCTTAAACAACCCTTATTCAGGGACCTTTTGAGCGGGATGGGCTACTCAACCAGAAGAAAATTCTAACTGGGCCCACCTGCAAGGTCATGTGCTGTTTATTTTTTTATGAGATCACCATGTCGCGCACATATGGTTGTGATGCATGTGCCTGGTGTATCCTTATCAGACGGGTAGTCATGATGGGTATATTGGGCTTCGTATATTTTACCCCAGTGTCACTTTGATGGCATGAACTGCTCTCTCACTCAATAATAATAATAATAATAAATAATAATAATAATAATAATAATAATAATAATAATAATGATAACAACAACAATTATAATAATAATAATAATAATTAGAAGAAGAAGAAGAAGAAGAAGAAGAAGAAGAAGAAAAGAAGAAGAAGAAGAAGAAGAAGAAGAAGAAGAAGAAGAAGAAGAAGAAGAAGAAGAAGAAGAAGAAGAAGAAGAAGAAGAAGAGAATGAGGAGGAGGAGAAGGACATGAATAAAAATTACGCAAGAAGAGACTACACAATTAATTCCATGTAGCTACAACAGACGTTGCTTCAAAAAACGGGATTAGCTGATGAAAAGAACACTGAAAAAAGAAACCGAGAGCACTATACTGGCAGCACATAAACTGGCTTTGGCGACGAACTGTAGTGTCAAATTAAGGAATGGGCAAGCGTCTCCGCTGTACCGCATCTGCAATAGAGTGGATAAAACCATTGTCTATATCACGGACGATAGCCATAGACTTGCCCAAAACCACAACAACATCTAGCAAAATGACCAGGTAGCGAAAGTGCTACATTCGAAGCTGTGCAAAAGTGGGGCTAGAGAGAGGCAAGACGTGGTATGAACACAAACCACAGAGTTGCTGACTCGGACACTAGCAAAATCCTCTGGGATTTCCCAATCGAAACAGATCAGGTGCTAAAGTATAACAGATCGGACCTATTATTGGTGGACAAGGTGCACCGAATATGCTATATAGTTGATGTTGCATGCCCCTTTGACCCACGAATAGTCAAGAAAGAAGGCGAAAAGATAGATAGATACAACTCTCTTAAGTACGAAATAGCCTGACCATGATAAATGAAGAAGTGCTACTTATTTTTGGGTCCTTGTGAAGAGTATAAGAAGGCATCAAGAGGAATATAAACGAAATTGGAATAGAGTGCCCAGTAAAACTGTTAGAAAAGATTTGGCTCCTTGGCACGGCCAGGATAACAAGAAAGTATTAAATAGCTGACAACAGCGAATAGCATGATACCGTAGGCTGCATGTAGTAAGACTGATACGCATTCAAAATTCCAGGAGCTCCAACAAAAAGGTATACATTCAAAAGCCGCCAAGAAAAAGTCAACCATTTGTTGTTCATGGATGATCTAAAATGTTAAAGCTGAAGCCCAAATCAGTTCCCTCGTTGATATTGTGTATACTTTCAGTGTCGATATCAGAATGGAGTTCGAACTGAGAAAGTGTTGTGTTAGACTTGAAGATTGGCAAAATCAAATGAATGGACGGGCTATCGATACCGTCGGGGGACGTTATGAAGCATATAGTAGAGACGGGCTATAAGTACTTGGGGATTTTGGAAATGGATAAATTGATGGAGAAAGAAACGACAAAAAAATTTAAGTTAGAGTACATGCGCAGACTGAGACTGATCCTAAAGTCGAAATTAAACGGACGGAATAAGATAGAAGCTATCAACACCTGGGAGGTTTCACTCTTTAGATATGGAGCAGGGGTAATCGCATTGACAGTAGACGAACTAAATAGCTTAGACAGAAATACAAAGGAAGTTGCTAACTAGATATGGGACACTCCTAACAAATTGAGAAACTAGGAATCATCATGGAGGTGACTCAACAATAGATAGGTAGATAGATAGACAGATAGATAGATAGATAGATAGATAGATAGATAGATAGATAGATAGATAGATAGATAGATAGATAGATAGATAGATAGATAGATAGATAGATAGAGCGATAGATAGGGATAGAGGGAGAGAGGGTGGGCGGGGGAGAGAAAGTGAAGTGTGCACCCCGGGGCAAAGCAAGGTGAACAAAATAGTACACGGAAGCCAAAATTTGAATAAAATACTCTTTTATGGAAGCTGAAGAATATCTCAAACTTTTATTAGAGTTTCACGTAACCGCTCGTCAGAGAATCGTGAGTATTCAGAATGATACAACAGTGAATATGTGTTTAAAAATATTCATGATCATTGGCTTACCAAATACTCATTTAAATCTCATTGGTTAAATACTTTTTAAAATAATGGGAATTTGTTGGATAAAATTGAATGACTGTAACGGAAAAATATATACACATTAACATGAGTGGAATAAAATTTAAGAAAGCTAAAATGTTGAAAACTGAAAACTCGTAGAAACGGGTATGAAAAAGGCATAGAAAAAGAAAACCTTATCAGAAATAAAATGTTTCAAGTATCTAGACTGTAAATATGACTTTAAAATTAAAATTAAAGTAAAGGCAAAATGATTAGCAGAGAAAAAAAATGAATAATATATTAGACTAGCAGTATCGCCCGGCGTTGCTCGGGTGTGTAAGGGAAATAACTATATAAGCATTTTAGAGAGTTATAGCCAAAAAATAGCAAAACAATGCATTAAAAATGGAAAATAAATTATGGTAAATTTTTTTTAAATCGTTGACTCATCGTAGACAATTTTAGAGAGTTACTTCCCTTCTATAAATCGTTGACTCATCGTAGACAATTTTAGAGAGTTACTTCCCTTCTATAATAGCGAAAAAATGCATTAAAATGGAAAAAAATGATGGTAAATTATTTTTTAAATGGTAGACTCATCGTAGACGCGCGCTAATACCCAGAAGGGCTCGATATGAATCACGACTACAAGATACCCGGTTTTGGTTAAACTGCACCGCAAAATGTGGGAGTAGTTAGGAATCTAAATCGTAGGAGACAGACACACAACTTCACTTTTATATATAACGATATGCGGATACTAAAAGAGGAAGGCAAAGAGAGAGACAACGCAGAGACTGATATTAAGTTAGTTAGTTAGTTAATTTTTGGCTCAAAAGCAAATAGCAAGGCCATGTAGGGGGACATGGAGTTAAGTACAGGGTGGTGTTCATGTAAAGAGTTCAGGCCACTTGAGGTCAAGGGAGACTTTGAACAAAGCGGTCGTCGGCATCTTCACCATCTCGTCTGGCAGCTTGTTCCACGGATCCGCAACCCTGTCTTTAAACATGTGTACATGTGAGATGTAACATCAATCTATCTTCAAATAAGTTAAGGGAACAAGTGGCAGCAAATAGCATAAGTATAACAGAAAGAACACACTCCGAATAGAGAGTCACAGTCAAAAAGAAGCTGATCAAAAGAACGACTAACAAAATACAAAATATATAAATGTAACATATAAAATGTATATCGCAAAATTTCTGAAGAAAACAAATGTGTTAATAGGAACAAATGTGTATGTGAAAAATATGCAGTGCCAGAAAATGATATAAACAAAAATGTATATAATTATTGATATATTAAACACATGAGCATTTTTTTTTTTAAATGGTCAAAACCAATACGATCTAGTGGGCTTAGTTCCAAATATTCATGCATATAACAGTAGTGTATATTTATATACATACATAGAAACCGATATATACAGATACCTATATGCATACAACAACATTCCTACATATACCGACACAGGGATGCACACATATACACATGAATATATATGATATATATACACACATATACATATATTGCATATACGCACAGATACTCATGCATGTAAAGAAAGTGACATTTTCTATAGACTCGTAATTATTAACCAGGTGGAGGCGCAATGGCCCAGTGGTTAGGGCAGCGGACTCGCGGTCATAGGATCGCGGTTTCGATTCCCAGACCGGGCGTTGTGAGTATTTATTGAGCGAAAACACCTAAAAGCTCCACGAGGCTCCGGCAGAGGATAGTGGCGATCCCTGCTGTACTCTTTCACCACAACTTTCTCTCACTCTTACTTCCTGTTTCCGTTGTACCTGTATTTCAAGGGGCCGGCCTTGTCACTCTCTGTGTCACGCTGAATATCCCCGAGAACTACGTTAAGGGTGCATGTATCTGTGGAGTGCTCAGCCACTTACACGTTAATTTCACGAGCAGGCTGTTCCGTTGATTCGGATCAACTGGAACCCTCATCGTCGTAACCGACGGAGTGCTTCCACAATTATTAACCCTGGAAAATCAGAGGCGCAGGATGTGTTCGAATCGTGTTTGTGATAGAACTTCAGATGTGTAGTTCAGTAGTTCTCAACCAGGCTCCATATGCGCAATGCGGGTCCACGCAAACGAAATAGTATACTGGGGACCCGCAGTGGTATATAAAGGGTCACTGAAACGCTTTGCTTTAGATGTATTTGTAGCTAGAAACAACTAGGCATCTTTATCTAATGTATTACATACTTTAACTTACAGAACATAATGTCTGAAATGCAAAATAGACATTTTAGAAGAAGCATCTACAAAACTAGTTTTTACACGTCGAATGGCTATAGGGGTACCCTAGAATAAAACAGTACTCAGAGGAGTACATAAGCAAAAAATGGCTGATAATAATTTGTTTAGTGAAGGTGCATGGCTCACTGGTTAGAGCGTCGAGCTTACGATCGTGAGGTTGTGAGTTCGAATCCCGGGCCGGGCTGCGTGTTGTGTTCTTGAGCAAGACAGTTTATTTCACGTTGCTCCAGTTCACTCAGCTGTAGAAATGCGTTGCGACGTCACAGGTGCCAAGCTGTATCGGCCCCTTTGTCTTTCCCTTGGATAACACTGGTGGCGTGGAGAGGAGAGGCCAGTATACATCGGTGACTGCTGGTCTTCCATATACAACCTTGCCCGGATTTGTACCTGGGAGGGTAACTTTCTACGTGCAATCCCACGACCAGTCATGGCCGAAGGGGGTCTCAGCAGTTGAAGGGAGATGAGTCTTCATAACAATTTAAGAAATTATGTGAATTATGAAAAACAAAAATGGGAATTAAGGACCAATGACATCCTATCCAGACCACTGGCGGTAACCCTATGTTAATAAATGTGAATTAAATGCAGCATTTCGTCACATTTGGCAATAGACCTCCAATAGGAAACAACTTCGATCATATGCTTCATTGTCAATGTAAACGATAATAAACAATCAGTTAATTAAGCCCGCCATGCGACAACCGGCCATCAAAAATAGCAGAATATATTCGTTCTATAAGGAGCGACAGTGCTTGTATTTTTGGTCAGCGATTGTTTCCTATTTTACAATAAAAAAGGCGACTGTCGAATTGTCTCATGCTTCATTATACTGCCATATTTCTTTGGTAATTTCCGAAAATAAATGAATGTGATACATAAATAGAAAATCTGGATCTATAATGAGCATGAAATAAGTATTAAAAACATATGTATGCATTAATGAATAAATAGCATTCTATGCTACAATGAATTTGTCAAAACTACAATGCTGCTAAGTACTATGGAGAACAGTTATTTGTTTCGTGTCACGTGTTGTAATATATTAGAGCACGCGAAATATAACCTTTTCAGCCGGTGAACTCTAGATCAACTCGGGTGTAGGCACCAAACAATGCTGTTGTTTTACATTTACAGACAGATATACAAACTCATACCCGTACTTACGCAGGCGCGCACATGTACTCACACACTCACACTCGTACATGCATATGTGAGTGTATATATAGATATATATGTATGTATGTATGTATATATATATATATATATTATATATATATATATAATATATATATATATACATACATACATATATTTATACATACATACTTCTTCCTCAGCCTCTAACACCATCACCAAGATAATAGTCTACTACTACTACTACTACTACTACTACTACTACTACTACTACTACTACTACTACTACTACTATATATGTATATATAAAGACTTCTTCAATTCCCGAGCGTTATACTAATACATATATTTGTTTTCTACACCACATGTCTTCGTCTTTTGTTTTTTTTGTGAATTCTTCCTGTATATATATGTGAATCCATATTCTTTATATATACATATATGTTATGCATTATTTATATACACAGGGAGACAGTGAGACAGAGGTTTTGTTCCTATATTAGATTGTATGTATGTATATATTTGTATGCAGATAGATAGATAGATAGATAGATAGATAGATAGATAGATAGATAGATAGATAGATAGATAGATAGATAGATAGATAGATAGATAGATAGATAGATAGATAGATAGATAGATAGATAGATAGATAGATAGATAGATAGATAGATAGATAGATAGATAGACAGACAGATATTCAATTATGAAATGGAAACAGCGGTAACGTAAATTTATCGATTGTACATACATTAATTTATGCCTATATATGATTTGCTTGTAAGGAAATCGTACTTTCTTATGCAGCCATAATTTACTACCAAGTATATTAAGGGCGTCTAAGCCTGTAGTGTGCCTCATCTGTATTAGTAGTGCTATTAATTCACTACTTAATGTTATCTCAAGAGATATTCTATAGAAACGTCGTAACAAATCAGAGCTGGCGCAAATTTCCATGGAATATCTTTAGAAACACATTTAAAAAGTGAATTAATAGCACTGCTAACACAGGTGAGAAATAACATTGACTTATAAACCTTTAATATAGTTGGTAGCTGTCATGGGAGTATAAAGAAATACGATGACACTACAAGTAATATGTAGGTTCCTACAAGTCGCCAGAAATGTGATTAATATGTAAAATTGGTTTATCCAAATATGTTACACCACTCTATTTGGTGACTGTCTTAGGAATGCGTTTGATGAATGGGTTGGATCTGGCGCTGAAGAAGGAGAAACAACTGAGCTATGCATATACACTCCATTACTTATATTTCTATGTTTCTTTGCATTGCTTACATAGATGTGTTTGTGTACGAAACGTTGTAACAAAGCAACTGCTAACTCTAATTTCTAGAGAATATCTGTAGATATAGTTTTAAAATGTATACATATGTATTGTCGTTGATTTCTTCTCACTGAAAAAAATTTACGTATTTACATGAAGTCTTTAAAGATATTTTTCATATCAAACTTAAATTTTGCATTATCATTCACTTGAATGTGCCCCCATTTTATATTTCCTACTGATTGAAACCTCAATGGTTTTCTAACCTTCATTTTTCTCCCGACTTCACAAGTCTGCTTCTTCCTCAGCCTCTAACACCATCACCAAGATAATAGTCTTCTATTCTACTACTACTACTACTACTACTACTACTATCACCACCACCACCACCACCACCACCACTACTACTACTACTACTACTTCTACTATTACCACCACCACCACCACTACTACCACCACCAAAACTACCACTACTACTACTACAACTACTACTACTACTACTGCTATTACACTACTACTACTACACTACTACTACTACTACTACTACTAATAATAATAATAATAATAATAATAATAATAATAATAATAATAATATAATAATAATAATAATAACAATAATAATAATAATACTCTTCACTCTTTGTGTAAGACTAATCGATCTCTCGGGTAAAATCTAGACGTCGACAAAGAAGCCTATTCAGGAAGACTTTAGCGCAAGGTAGAGCACAATAAAGAACTTCCAGAAATATTTAGGGCTTCTGCAGGGAGATGGCGGTTCGAGGAACACTCCAAATTAGGTAAGTACGATCAGGTGCGACAGCTCAAGATACAGGCACAATCAAACCGCACTGCACGTAATCGTGAAATGTCGAATTTTGCAAACTTGTGTAGTTATATAGAATCATTGTTGTCGTGTACGAAACACATCTGGCTTTCGACTCTCCACTTTCGATTATCCACTCTCTATTAATAGCGTTGGGAAGGAAGAGTTCCTATCTTTTGACTATAACAAAACATAGTGTGTGGCAAATTGAAAACGAAAGGATTAAAGACAGATATGTAAATCAGTTCTAATGTCAATAGGAAGTACGAATGGAGACCAAGGCCATCTTAGCAATATTATAAATTCCCAAGAAAACTAGTGCACTGGGCTCTATAGTATTTATTTATCGGCAGCAAACCACAGCATATTTAGATAACTATCGGCGCCCTAGATCTGTATATACAGTCTAATACATATGTTACGTTATAGGCTCGAAATGTAAAAGGCGTTTTCACTTTCCCGGGCGTCAAACTAATATACCTGCCTGTTATTCAAACACCTGTCTTCGTAAATTTCAATTATATATATATATATATTTGAAACTATATATATATATATTTAGTTAATCCAAACATGAAACCACAAAAAAACACAACAACGTGAGGACGTGGAACAAATATAGTATTAGTGGACGCTCAGGAAAGAAGGAAAGAAGGAGCGTTTAACGTTTCGAGCGGAGCTCTTCGTCAGAAACATAGGAAAAGGAAAGATCCAAAGAAGGGAAGACGGAATGTATGTATGTATGTATATGTATGTATTTATGTATGTATGTATGTATGTATGTATGTATGTGTATATATATATATATATATATATATATATATATATATATATTATATATATATATATATATATATATATATATATATATATATGTATACAAAAGGGTAAACGGTTTTATTTCTCTTTCAATTTCAGAATTATAACTATTAGCGGTTTGAGTTTGGCTGCTCTTTCTAGTGAGTCGAATGTCCTGTTATGGCCATTCCTTATATTTTTGAATGTATATTATATAGTCTTTGACTATATTTTCTTTCTCGCTTGACCGCTAGTAGCGGAGAATTTTTTGCTACCCTTATATTTATTAATATGTATGTATACATATAAGTTTCTATTAAACAGTGACTTGACATCGAGAAATACGAATTTTTTTACAGTAAATGTTTCTATTTTTGCTTTTGTAAAACACAATATTTTAATCACTTAGAAATATTTTTAAGTCAATATGATTTCAAAAATGTAAGCTATTTGTACACTAAATATTTATATTTTAGCCTTCTTTACACAGGCAATATATTAAAGGTTTCCTTTAAATTATATTCAAGTGAATACCATAGTAAAAACATTTTTGGCATATTTAAAAAATATTTTAAAGTGAAAATGTCTTTGAAAATACGGTAGTTCTTTCATGAAAGACCCGTTTGTAACATCGGTGTGAAATATTTTTTATAGGTTTTTTCCGATGCTTTCAACGTATCTCACCTACAAATATTTGGCTGTTATTCCTAGCACACCCTAACAGCTATTAAACGACTGGAAATACTTGTTACGTGGTAGCATAGTGTGCGATAAATAGCAGCCAAATCTTTCTTTTCTGGGGAGCCGTTTCGATATCACATTCGTTGAAATCATACGAAATAACCTAGAGAGGAAAAAAACACCCTAGAAACAAAACTCCGTTGTTGGGAAACTTAGAGTTGCTTGGTAACACAACGGGTCACGGGCAGTCTAGTCTAGTGTGTGTGTGTATATATATATATATATATACAGTTACCTTCAACCTACATCACTCAGTGGGGTGTGATGCATTGATTGTGAAACAACTTCGGTAGAAGACGCTTGCGTTAAGTACCATAGGATGAGACTGAACGCTGAAACCTGTGGTTGCAAAGTGTACCTCTTAACTAATACCACTCACATACGCACTTATTGGATTTTGTGGTGATAGGAAATTCTGTGTAATTATCTCTACGTACATTACGTTGTGTGCGTGAATCTGAATATGTATGCGTGTGCGTTTGTATGCGAAAGAATCGATGTAAAATCGGATATCTGTAAATGGAGATTTAGAGTGATAGTATGATAATAT
>NC_043000.1:160189182-160196682 GCF_006345805.1 Octopus sinensis | reverse complement strand
TTTTGAATCGAATTTATTTTATTATTATTATGTATTTGAAAATATAGCCATGAAACGTGCGTAGTCATTTTACTACTATTTACTATTTATTGTAATTTGTAGATTTTGGAGATAAAGTTCTTTTTATAGTATATATTTTCTATATGGAATTGTTTAATAGTGGTTTTTCTTTAACTTATATATATATATATATATATATATATATATATATATATATATATATATATATATATCGGGAGAGTTTACGAAAAAAACAAAAGACGAAGACAGGTGGTGTACAAAACAAACAGATGTATTAGTATAAGGCCCAGGAATAGAAAAAGTATTTTACGTTTCGAGCCTACGCTCTTCTACAGAAGGGGACACAGAAAAAAACAAGGAGAGAAACAAGGAGAGAAAAAAATGTGTGTAGTGGTTAATGTATGTATGTATGTATGTATGTGTGTATGTATGTATATACAGGAGTTGGACAAAATAATGGAAACACCTAGCAGTATAGCGTCATGATTTTGAAATATCTATAAAACCGTTAAATGCTTCTTTAATTTTATGTTTTTTTGATTTATTATGAGTGTTGCTTAATATGTTTTGCTAAAATTGCTGTTTCTTTTAAGATATCATCAGTAAAAGTTAATTAAAATTCATTAAAATGACAAATCTATCGAACTTTCAAAGAGGTCAAATTGTTGGTGCTTGTATGGCAGGCACTGGCGTAACAAAAAGCACTCGAAATGTTTGCTGTATCAAAAAATACTTTTTCGAAAGTAACGACAGCTTTTGAGAAAGAGGTGAAAACCTCCTCGTCGAAACAAAACTCCGGAAGAAAAACAAAACTTTCAGATAGTGAACGTCAGATGCTTAAGCAAATTGTTGGAAAGGATCATAAAAGTACAGCTCCCAAAATTACTGTAGAGCCTCATGACCACCCAGAGAACCCAGTTTCGACTGGGAGCTGCACAAAGCCAGGTTTCACGGGATGGCTGCAATCGGAAAACCTCTACTTTCGAAAACAAAAGGTACAAAGTGCTTAGAGTGGAGTAAAATCCAAGAGCAGTGGAAGAATGTTATTTTCACGGACGAGTCATCGTTTACTTTGTTTCCGACCACTGGCCAAGTATACGTGCAGAGATAGCCAAAAGAAGCATTTGACTCAAACTGCCTTCTTCCAACTGTTAAATATGGTGGAGGTTCTTTGATCTGGGGAGCTAAATCTTGAAAATCAGCTGACCCAACGGTTTCCCTTCGTGGCAGAATGAATACTTAAGACTATTTAAGCATTTTATCTATTCAAATTCAGCCTATGGTTGCGGAACTGTTTCCGGAGGGAAACGTAATCTTTCAAAATGATAATGCACCAATTCACACAGCAAAAATTGTTACTGATTGGCACAAGGAAGATTCTAGTGTAGCTGAACATCTTATGTAGCCACCACAGTCCCCAGATCTCATTATTATTGAACATTTATGGTGCATTTTAGATAAAAACAAGCAAGGAGTCGATATCCACAACCATCATCACTACAAGAACTGAAGACTGATTTAGCTGAAGAATGAACGAAAATTCCTTCAGAAACGATTCAAACTTTGTACGAGTCCATACCTAATAGAATTCGAGCTGTAACTACTGACAGGAAGTCCTAATCCATATTGAAATAAATTTGTTTGAAATTTTAAGGTCTTTCCATTATTTTGTTCAACTCTATATATATATATATATATATATATATATATATATATATATATATTATATATATATATATATATATATAATATATATATATATATATATATATATATATATGCATACATATATACATATACTATGTATGTATGTATATATTGTATATGTATATATATATATATATATATATATATATATATATGCATGAATGGCCGTTGACCGCTCAGGAGTTCGTCCACCCTTTGAGGTGTCTTATTTTTTCATTCCGCAGGGTGTCCAACAACACCCTCCTCACCAAGCAAGACTGGTTGGATTGCCAGTTTAGTCTCCGACGACCCGACCATGCGACTGGTTGTACTGGATTACATGTTACCAGTAGGGCTCAAGAGCGACCTGACACATATCAAAAGTTAACTGCAGCTCTTTGTCGTCCAAATCGGATGTGCAATGTATGTGGGTGGCTTTTCAGAACATTGACCAGTTTAAAAAGCCACATCAGACGCCACAATGTTGTTAAGGTATAGGTACAGGAGGTAGTCATCTTTGCATAAAGAATATACAAGCACCATATGTATTATATATATATATATATATATAATATATATATATATATAACATTAGTATGGAAGTTATCAGGCTGTAATAGAACACATTTGCACTGTAGACGAGTTTTGAATAGCTGAGTATATATTCAGATACTATTAAATAAGTGCATTCGTTATAGTTATTCAATAGTTGAATATTTTCCACAACAGCTGGATGTTGTCGTGGTGTGGGATACAATCATACATTGTCGGTTGTTGCTGAAAAGTATTTTTATTCTTTTATTCTTTTACTTTCTTCATTGATTTGACTGCGGCCATGCTGAGCACCACATTAAAGGGTGGTTAGTCGAAGAAATCGACCACAGGGCTTATTCTCTAGAAGCCTGGTACTTATTCTTTGGATTTCTGAGCCCAAACCGCTAAGTTACGGGGACATAAACACACCAGCATCAGTCGTTAAACAATGGCGGGGAGACTAATACAGATACACACATATACACACACGCACACACACACACACACACACACATACACACATACACATAAAGTAATGGCTATTTGTCAACATAATCTGGCTGTCCTGGAGGGGACGATTATTACTGTTGTTTAGCCCCGGGATACATTGTTTCCAGCTGGCTATACGGTACAATACATGTGTCCTTATATTTTCGAACATGGAGTCCACCACTTCCATCCAGCGCAAGACAACATCAGCGGATCGGTTTTTCATTAACACAGCTGCCTGGTTAGGTTGCGTTGCTGAAGTTACCGTTCAAAAATATATAGTTTTCAAAGTGACACACAGTCACTGATTTAAATAAATAGAGACATTGTTATTTCTAAATCTCTCAAAGAGTAACAGTTCTTTAAAGTGAAAGCCGTCTCGTTTTTAGAGATTTAGAAATAATAATGTTTCTATTTATTTCGATCAGTGATGTGTGTCACTTTGAAAAAGTATATATTTTCGAACGGTGAATTCATTAACGCCACCTAACCAAGCAGATAGTCTGTGTTGATAACGAGCAATAAACCAGAAACCGGTCCACACATGGTGTCTTGTGTTGGACTCCCTGATCGAAAATATAAGGTCACAGATATTGTGTCGTATACCCAGCTGAAAACGATGCTTCTTGGGGCTAAACGTCAGTGACAATCGTCCCTTCCTGGGCACCACATTATGCTGGGAAATAGCCTTTACTTTAAAGAACTGTCACTGAATATCTCTCTTTGAGAGTAATAATAAGTAATAATAATATATATATATATATATTTACAGGGCAAGCTTCTTCTAGTTTCCGTCTACCAAATTGACTCAGAAGGCTTTGGTCGGACCGAAGCTATAGTGGAATATATACATACCCAAGGTACCATGCAGTGGGACTGTCGAATTTTATCCCTAATTTTGTGGTTAGAGAACCTAGCTGTTCTTTCTAGCGTGTTGAATCCCAAGAGTGAGATTCCTCATATGTTTATATGTACGCTGTATCTTATGACTAATACATAGTCTTTTGGACTAAATAGTTACACGTTAGACCACTGAAAATGTAAATTTTAATTAATTTCCATTTCCCTTGATATGATTATATATATATATATATTTGATATGATATATATATATATATATATATATTGATATGATATAATATATATATATATATATATATATATATATTATATATTATATATATTATATATATATTATATATATTATATATATATATATATATATATATATATATATATTATATATATATATATCTATATATATATACTTATATTTGATATGATTATATATATATATATATATATTATATATATATAATATATATATATATATATATTTGATATGGCCACAGCTCGTGAGCTGAAACTAGATAAAATAAAATAAAATAAAATAAAATAAAATAAATAATATATATATATATATAAATAAATATATTATATATTATATATATATATATATATATATATATATATTATATATATATATATAATATATATATATATATATATATACAGTCAATTCAGCGAACAAACAATTAAAAAAACGAATAAAAGCAAAGTGATAAAACTGAATGTGAGGAGGAGAACAAGGATTATATTAGTTTGACGCCCGGTGAAAGGGGTGAGTTTTAACATTTGTAGCGTGGCTCTTCATCGGAAAGGAGAAGGGAGAAAGCTCAGAGAAGATAGAAAAATTAAATTCGCCAACCGTCCACGTCTGATTATATTTCTGAAGTAAATATGTGTTTGTTTGTGTATACTCTCCCACCTCAACTAAAACTCAAATATCACAACTTTCTCATCTACTTTTCGCTCCCTCTTTATTTCATCATTTTGTCTGGTATTAACTGTCAAACTCATCATATAAATATCTAATAATCAGT
Organism: Octopus sinensis; assembly: GCF_006345805.1. NCBI lineage: Eukaryota > Metazoa > Mollusca > Cephalopoda > Octopoda > Octopodidae > Octopus > Octopus sinensis. Next base: position 160,192,069 of record NC_043000.1, on the reverse strand, counting down.
TATCCAAAGCAAAACTTGTGAAACTTCACATTGGAAATGTATTGGATATCGGAAAAGTAATAATTTTGAAGGTTCGTTTTACACTGATAAATTAAATATATATGATTATTACTGACATACTACATTTTTTTTTCTATAAGCACAAGGCCTAAAATTTTAGGGAGTGGGGTTTGTCGATTACATCGACTGCGGTACTCAGCTGGTACTTATTTTATCGAATCCGAAAGTATGAAAGGTGAAATCAACCTCGACGAATATTGAATTCAGAACGTAAAGACGGACAAAAACCGCTACGTATTTCGCCCTGCGTGCTAACGATTCTGGCAACACATTGCCTTGATTACTACTGATAAAATGATAATATAAGGAGAGTGAAATTCTGTTTCAACACAGGAGTTCACATGAAGAATTATGCAGTAAAATCTAAAAGCAAACCGAGCAGATAGTTCTTTTGCTACTTCACGAAATCGTATTGTTCTATGAGGTCAAAATAATATATCTGAGATGTTTGACTCTAAAACTGATGGAGATATTTCATAACATAGAAATTATGCTCGCTACGATAAGTAACGACAGTACAAAATCGCTCCTTGTCCGCACAGAAAACAAGAGATAAAAATATATAAAGGGAATGTAATTGAGGAAAATGTTCACAGAAATATAATCAGACGAAGTTTGCATTTCAATAATGAAAAATTTTCGCAATGAAATTTTCATGAATATATTGGCACCGAATACAAGTTTCAAACGCAGAATATACGAAATTGTGGCTAGTTCTATAGATTAACTATTGATGAACCGAATCCCAGATGTTCTGTTGTAAAGACTTAATTTCAGTTACATCTCTTACTTCGTTATTTATTTACAAGATCGGATATAAATATTGATGAAATAACCCCCCCATAACTTCCTCTCTTCGTTTCTCTCTCCTACTCTCGACCTCTCGCTGCATATGTTTGTGTGTGTGAGTGTGTGTTTCTGTGTGTGTGTGTGTATGTGTGTGTGTGTGTGTGTGTGTGTGTGTGTGTGTGTGTTTATGCATCTATATTATATATATATATATACACTAAATTATTACGTAGAAAGAGACATATTTCAAGGTAGATAATACTCCTCATCAAAGCCATAATGCATCTGAACGCAGAGGGTATATACAAGCCAATATATATATGCGAACATATAGCATATACATACATATATATACATATTATAGTGTAATTATGTGCCCAAATCAAAGAGAGATGATTTGTGTATATGTATTTAACAAAATTCTTCATCCGACTTTGACTTGGGCACGGAATTACACTATATGTATGCATATGTTTTTATATGTTATATGTTCGCTTATTTATAAGGGCTTATATATACCCTCTGTGTTTAGATACATACTGGCTTTGATGAGGAGTATTATCTCCCTTCAAATTAATCTCTTTCTAATTAATATTTTAGTCTAATCGCTCAATAAATAGAGCCCAACGGTGTTGCTTCTTGAAAAGAGTTCATCTCTTTGATTTTTCATTACCTAATATATATATATATATATATATATAGGTTACATACCTCATTCAGGGATAGCAAAATCCTATGAAAGAACAGGGTTAATTACCAATACAAAGAAAAGAATGTTGAGCATTACAGTTAATACTCAACTGCAAGGTAACTATATAAACCGTGGTTTATATATATTTATTTATTGTAAAAAGATTAGAAAATAGACAGGTAATTAATAACTAATAATTTATTAATTACCTCTCTATTTCCTCATTGTATTATATATATATATACATATATATCTTTCACTTGTTTCAGTTATTTTAACTGCGGGAATGCTGGGCTACTAATTTGAAGGATTCTTAGTCGAACGAATTGACTCCACCACATCTTGTTTAAAACTCGGTAATTATCCTAACTGTGTACTTCGTAGAATCGTAAAGATGAGGGGACGTGAACACACCAACACCGGTTGTCAAGTGCTGATGCGTGACAAATACAACCACAAAAATACCCACACATAGGCACCTATCTGTGTGTGTGTGTGTGTGTGTGTGTGTGTGTGTGTGTGTGTGTGTGTGTGTGTGTGTGTGTATGCGACATGCTTATTTCAGTTTCCGTCTACCAAATCCACTCACGAAGCTTCGGTTGGCTCCAGTCTGAGGCAGTAGACACTTGTCCAAGTTGCCACGCAGTGGGTTTAAGCCCCGTATTAAATCCTCGTATTAAATCGACAATCCAATACCGAGCCTAAAATCATCCAGGGGCCTGTAATTGATGAACTTGCAGGAGATCCTTCATTGGAAGATGATTCTTGTCTGTGTACCATACAACAATAAAAAAGATGCGAAAGGAAACTAGAAGTCATAATGATTGGATGTTGCCTCATATATTTCCTCTGTTGGGGGGTTATCCTCTGATATACATTCGGATATCTTTGTGACAACCACGCACAGAGCTTTACATTTGGTATGGTCAACAATGTTATGTTCCTTGCCCTTTATAATTGTAGAAGATCACGTAATGTAGCTAAGTAAATCTCACATTGATGTAGTTGCTTGGAAACCATTCTTATGGTCATTGAAAGTGAGAGAGTGAGAAACTCAAGGTGGTGGTGAACCTGATTGTTCCGAAACCCGGTAGCAGATGTATTAATTTGCATCTTGCTTCTTATAATCGTGAAACTGACAAAGCTTAAGCCTACCGCTGCGCTTTCTCTGACACCGGAACTAACCATATATAACATATTAGCATCATTTGATAAACATTAAATTAGATAAACTCTCTGTAGCAATCAATAGAATTATTAATGCGTTAATGGATAATTCTAGTCGCAAATGTTCCCCAAATCCATTGAATATTTATTCTTGAGTGTGATCGTCGAAATAATATCGAA
>NC_043000.1:160171682-160184182 GCF_006345805.1 Octopus sinensis | reverse complement strand
TGTGAGTGGATTTGGTAGACGGAAACTGAAAGAAGCCCGTCGTATATATATATATATATATATATATATATATATTTCATTTCATTTGGGTTTGAGTCCATGCTCAGGCCAAGTCGAAGACTCCACCCTCAGAGTCTGGTGTGGTTGCCAGGTTGTATTCTCTGCTTAAATTTGACATGTGTAGGAGCGAGTTTGAGTCAGTTTGTGCTCGTTGTGTATATCCTGGGAGATGGGGTTCATCTCTAATGGTGCTTAAGTATCTATTCAGTTGCAATTTGAATGATTCCACACTGCATCCTGATAGATTTCTGACATGTACCGGAATGGAGTTGAACAGTTGTGCTCCTCGAACCAGCAGACTTGATTCTCGCAGGGTTTTTGCTGCCTGGCCAGCCTTTTTGTTGATTGGTGGCAGCTGGCAGCGTCTTCCGTGGCGCAGTGAGTGGTAGGTTTTGATACCAAAGTTTGGCACCTTCTGCTCTATCATTTTCCAAATGTATATAATTCGGTATCGCTCAAATCTTCTTTCTATTGAGTACATCCTCAAGGTTTTGAGTCTTTGCCAATAGTCCAGGTCCCTCGTTTCTGAGAAGTATGAGGTAAAATTTCTTTGGAGCGATTCTATCTTAGATAGTTGGCCCTTTGTTGTTGGTGACCACAACTGAGAACAGTAGTCAATCCTCGGAAGTATCATACTGTTCCAGAGGGTTTTCATTGTTGAGGTATCTCTTGATTTGAAGGTGCGCAAGATCCACCCGCTGTACTTTCTTGCAGTAAGACAGACTGAGTCAAGGTGTTCTCTGAATTTTAGGTTGGTTCCCATGTGGATGCCTAAATCTTTCACATACTGTTTTTCCATTATTTGTTGTCCTGATGGGTTTCTGTAGTTTGTTGTATTTTTCAGATCTTGATCTGTTCCGTAGCGAATTAGTTCAAACTTCTTATCATTGAACAACATGTTGTTTGTTTCCTGCCATTTATATATGGTGGTCAGGTCCTTTTGTAAGGCCTCTGTATCCACCTCGTCTTTGATTTGTCTCATGACCCTGGTGTCATCAGCAAAGGATGAGACGTTGCTGGTTGTATCTTCATCTATGTCAGAGATGAGGATGAGAAACAGGATTGGGCCGAGTACTGTACCCTGAGGAACACTGCTGGTCACAGGTGATGGTGTTGAATGGGTTCCATTCACAGTGACTGTTTGAGTTCTATTTGTAAGGAACTCGTTTATCCATGTACCAACTTTTCCTCCTACTCCTAGCTTTCGAAGTTTGTGACCCAGGATGCCATGATCTACCTTGTCAAATGCCTTGGCAAAGTCGAGGTAGATAACATCTGTGTTGTATCCATTCTCTAGATTTTCTAGGATTTGGTCATGGTGTGCCAGTAGTTGGGAAAGGCATGATCTACCTAACCTGAATCCATGCTGGTTGCAATTCATCAGATTGTTGGATTCCAGGAACTCAACCAGTTTTCCACGAACTATTCTTTCGAAGACCTTGATAATGTGTGATGTCAGTGAGATTGGTCGGTAGTTCTTTGGTTTTGATTTGCTATCCCCTTTATGTATTGGAGTTATGTGTGCTTCTTTATATGTATTTGGTATTTTGCCATTCTCCATAGATTCCCTCCATATCATGTAAAGGGGTTTCGACAATTGTGCCTTGCAGTTTTTAAGTATCATGGCATTGAAACCGTCAGGCCCCGCAGCCGAGTGCATGGAGAGCTTGTCTATTGCTCTTGCTATGTCTTCTGGGTTGAAATCAATGTCGGATAGGGTAGGTTTAGTATGGTCGATATCCTTGAAGAATTTTCCTGGGTCATGGATCTTCATGGTTTTAGATGGCTCACTGAAGACACTTTCATACTGTTGACCCAACATTTCTGCCATTTCAATAGGGTTATTCACTACATCCCCATTTTGTCTCTGGAGAGGTCCTATTGTTGACTTGGTGTTCGAGTATTTCTTTGCAAAACTGTAGAAACATTTTGGATTTTTCTTGATGTTTTCTATGGCTTTCTTTTCTGCATTGCTACGTTCTTCATCATAGTGTTGTTTTAGATTGTCTTCTAATCTGTATATTTGGTCAAGGACTTTCTGTAATTCATGTTTTGATGTCAGCTTAGATGTTTTGTTTCTTAGTCTTGACCTTTTGCGCATCAGGATCTTTCGCTCCCGTGGTACAGGTTTTTTTGTGGACTTGGTTTTCTTTAGAGGAACATTTTTTTCACATATTTCTTCGATCTTGTTTAAGAATTTCTTGTGTTTATCTGGCCCAGTAAGGTAGAGATCCCAGTCAATGATTTGTAACTGGTTGTTAATAGTTTCCCAATTTGCCTGGTGATAATCATACCTGCATAGCTTTGGCATGTCCTTTTGTTTAAGAGTTGTGGCATTGGGCTCATTACCAATGTGTAAATGCATTTCAATAATATTGTGGTCTGAAAGGATTGTTGGGGTTGAGTGAAGGTCAAATAGCGTGTCCTCGTTGTTGGTGAAAACCAAGTCGATCGTATTATTATTTCTTGTTGCTTCTGTCATCATTTGTTTGAGGTATAATTTCTCTGTGACTTCCAACAGTTTGGCTGCCTGTATTTGTTCAGCTTTTGTCCCCAGTTTTAGTATGTGTCCATGTGGCCAGATGATGTTAGGGAAGTTGAAGTCACCAAGGAGGATAATGTCTGGCATTGGACTTGCCATGTTTCCCAGAATTTGTTGGAGCTTCGTCAGTGGCTCAGTGAAGGATAATGTTGGGCTGTTTGGCGGTCTGTACATTATTGTTACAACTGTATTAAGTTGGATGATTTTTATGCACAGCAGGTTGCAGTAGGCATTTGATTCATTGACAAGTTCTATGCATGCATAGGTATCATGGATATACATGATAACGCCCCCATGGGATCTGCCTTGTCTATCACATCTGAAGATGTTGAATCTATTGATTGTGATTTCGCTGTTGCGGATGTTTTCGTTGAGATGACTTTCAGTAATTCCAATTATTTTGGAGTTGTTTTCTGTTGCTAATTCTTCCAAGAAAGGGACTTTACACTGTTTTGTTTTCGGATAAAGACCCTGGATATTTGCTGTTATTATGCTTGTTGTACCGGATACATCTGCCCTATTGTTGGCAAGACTGTTGTAGTTGCTGGGACTGTGCTGACTGGATATTCGGTCTGCTGGGCTGTCTGTATATATATATATATATATATATATGCGTGTGTGTGTTTGTGTGTCTGTATTTGTCCCCCTAGCATTGCTTGACAACCGATGCTGGTGTGTTTATGTTCCCGTTACTTAGCGGTTCGGCAAAAGAGACCGATAGAATAAGTACTGGGCTTACAAAAGAATAAGTCTCGGGGTCGAGTTGCTCGATTAAAGGCGGTGCTCCAGCATGGCCACAGTCAAATGACTGAAACAAGTAAAAGAGTAAAAGAGTATATATATTTATATGTATATATACATCTATATATATATATATATATATATATACATGCGTGCGTGTGTGTATATATATCTAAATGGAGAGAGAAAGAAAGACAGGTACGCCATAAAAGTTTACTGGGCAGGTTTACCGATGCACTAGAAGAATGTGAGTAATTGTAATTTCTGGCATATCTATATATCATCTGCAACACGAGAAGTTTGTTTAATTAAATTGAACAAGTGTCGTTTCGTCAAATACCCTTCCTGCACACATCTCCACATACTCCTGCAAATGTATGTATGTATGTATGTATACATGCATGCATGCATACACGTATGTATGTATGTATATATGTATGTATGTTAGGGCGGCGAGCTGGCAGAAACGTTAGCTCGCTGGGCGAAATGCGTAGCTGTATTTCGTCTGTCGTTATGTTCCGAGTTCAAATTCCGCCAAGGTCAACTTTGCCTTTCATCATTTCGGTGTCGATAAATTAAGTACCAGTTACGCACTGGGGTCGATGTAATCGACTTAATCCGTTTGTCTGTCCTTGTTTGTCCCCTCTGTGTTTAGCCCCTTGTGGGTAGTAAAGAAATATATATATGTATGTATGTATGTATGCATGTATGTATAAACACTCAGATTGCTGTCTGAGGGAACATTAAAGCCTATTGGGAATGAAAAACACCTGAGCAGGATACCTTCCAATTTGCTTGTACCTGTACTACTTGTTATTGCTAGTGAGTCATCGTGATGTTGTGCATAACCCACTTGCCTTTAAGCACTTACATTGGCGTTGCTGACACTTAATGCTTTCTGGCCATGGTCATGCTCGTCTAACGCGTGGGCAGTCATCATATACACATATGTTTGTTTTTTATTGTGTGCGTGCACGCGTGTGTACGTATGTGTGTACGTGTGTGTATATATGTATGCATATATATGTATGTGTATCATACTCATCAAATATATAAATGCATGCACAAAACATATTATACACTCAGTGAGAAAAGTACGTATGTTAATACATCATATATCATACCGCACATTAAACCACATACCTTCCTCATAATGCATTATTTTTTAATTATCTCACCTAAGCAGTCAATTTTAGTAAAGATCATGTTATTATCATTATTAGACGCTGTGTCACATTATCTCTTCTACCATTTTTGTGTTGGATTGTTTTTTTTTACTTCATTGCATTATCTTGTTCCTATCATGTAACAACTGACTGCCATTACCTCATGATCTATCATCTTCACATTTACTGGTTGACTTACTTTCCTGGTAGTTCAGCTGTATAATTAAAGCCACCTGGAAGTAATGGTATTACAGGAATTCTAAACATCACCCGGTTAATTATGTTGCTGCTTCGGAATCTTGCCCTGAGTCACAGTACCATTCAAACATATATTTGGTATTATTATATCTAATAATGTGGAGGCGCAATGGCCTAGTGGTTAGGGCAGCGGATTCGCGGTCGCAGGATCGCGGTTTCGATTCCCAGACCGGGCGTTGTATGTGTTTATTGAGCAAAAACACCTAAAGCTCCACGAGGCTCCGGCAGGGGATGGTGGTGATCTCTGCTTTCACCACAACTTTCTCTCACTTTTTCTTCCTGTTTCTGTTGTACCTGTATTTCAAAGGGCCGGCCTTGTCACTCTCTGTGTCACGCTGAATATCCCCGAGAACTACGTTAAGGGTACACGTGTCTATGGAGTGTTCAGCCACTTACACGTTAATTTAACGAGCAGGCTGTTCCGTTGATTCGGATCAACCGGAACCCTCGTCGTCGTAACCGACGGAGTGCTTCCATCCATCCATCTAATAATAATATTGATGGATTTTAAAGTATTCGATCACACACAGAGAGAGTAAAGAAATTGGTTCAAATGGTTCCAATTCTTAACAGAACATTTATAATGTGCACCCATGTAGGAGAAAATGCTAAATTAAGTGGGGCAGTTTTGAATTCAGAATCGGGAGAGACATAATTATGTACCCTTACACTGTTCGTGCGCTACTTTAATTCTTCTTCTAACAACAATTCTAAAAGTAACATCAACAGCAATAAAAGCAGCAGCCAAAAAAATCAATAAAAATATTAATAAAAAAACAAACGCAGCGACAAGAATCCAACTACACTGAAAAATTGGATTAGTTAAGGACAAAAGAAAAGAAAATGTTTAAATTCGTTTTTAAGAATTAAAATAGGAGAATGCAAGCCAAAGCTATCTGCAACAATCAACGCCCAGGAATTAAAACAACGTGAAATACATCAATAACTCAAAAGTTTTAGACTAAAATCCACTACTAATGTCTGATTCATCAGTTTATGACCAATGTCTAACCGCAATAAATTTTAGAAATACCATTTTGTTGGTTCCCCTTTCTCCCTTAACCTATAAATGCCCATGGGTAGAATATTCCTTAAATTAATAAATAAGCATTTCACTAGATCCTATAGTTACGGGTCCATTTTCAACAGGCACAACGTTAGAGTCTCATTTAGCTGTTCCCTCAATATTAAGACCATCATGGTTGCAGTCTAATTACTGAAACAAATAAAGGAATACAATAATAAAAGAATACATACACACACATGCATTCATATACATGTCTTATCTCATGGTGCGATATGAACATTTAAGGTGTTTTTTAGAGTCAGGGATTTGACTGCTATTTCGGCATGGTGGTGTCTCTCAGACACCCTTATTTTTAGTTGTAAAAAAAATTATTACCTTTGTATGGTATTTATTCCCATGCTGGCCACTTGATAATATCGATATTATCCTTATTTATAAATTTATATATGTATATATATATATATATATATATATATATATATATATATATATATATATACGTGTATGTATGTATTTATGTGTGGAAAGTATATGTATCTGTACATAAGTGTGCTTGCTTGTATGTATGTGTGTTTGTGAAAAGTCATTTTTTATAGGTTCGAGTGCATTCGGACGTGAGGCGACCGTAGCTGCGTTTGTAGACACGGGATTCCCAGGGTAAGAGCTTCTTCTTAGAAAGGTGCCTGAAAACAAATCTTGGGTTTTGAATGACATCACTTGCTCGTAAGACGCATACGTTTCTGCATCGTTTCTTTTCGCCAAGTCGATCATTCACAGCCCTATGTGAACGAAATTTTTTCTCGTTATAATATCACAGGTTACGTTTGCCGTTGTGTGTAAAGCTTGGTCACGCCAGGATTAAATATATAATGTTGTAAGTAAGAGTATTAAAATATATATATTCATATAGAATCATATTTATCACATTTAGTGCATTTGCACATAGGTTTCAATTGGATCTAAGTTTGAATTACTTTCGAAAGGCGAGCATTGATTGATATACTCTGGTTTGAAACTGTTTAAAGGATCCACTTACCCAGGACGAAAAAAATTAAACGAATTACGCTTCAGTGTTGGTAAAGTGACGGGTTATTTCATTCCAGGGGAACATATTCCGGACAAATTGGATATTGGATGGGCTAAAATATATTCAACAGTTCAGAAGTAATCTTGTTAAATATCAATTACTAACAGAAAGATGTTTTTTGCCTTTCGTGAACCAATGACAACATAGACAGTGTAATAGATAGCAGAAATAGCATAACATTTCTTAATCATTAGTGTTTTACGAATGGATGTTAAGACTAATAACTTTGAGAATATTGCACATTTACGGAAGAGTTTATTTTTAATTTTTTGAAAAACTAAACGCATTAGTATTGATTTCAATGATACTGATGTATTTACAACTTATGAAGAAGCGCCGCCCCGTGTAGCTGACAGATTGTTTCACTGTCTATACTTTAATACCTTTGTCTTATTCACCTCTTTTGCTCTCATCACCCAAATTGTCATTCCTACTCCACTCAACATCAAACATTATAGAATCTTTTTTGCATTTGATTTTCTCAGTATGAGCAACATTAGCAACGTAGATTTAAACGGTCTCATACGAACTGCGCTACTTAATAAAGAACAAAAGTTTACCGTATTTGCAAAGAGTAAATTATTATTAATTTACTTGTACACCTCTGAAAGTTAAGTAATATAAGTAAATAAAAATAAATTTCAAATTGCTAGTAATCCTTCATATTTCGCCGGGTTACTACTGAAATTTTATTCATCCTAGTAACAGCCTTGCAACCGCAGCTGGAGACCACAAGAATAGGACAATGCCGCATTCAGTACGCCAACGCACGTTACAAATTCGCTTACTGACGCAAACGCGCTTTATAGCTTCGCTTCTACATAGATTTACTTTCCAGAAAATTTCTGTCACTCCACGAAACCCTGAAATCTAATTATATTTCGTTAAGAATCACTAGAATCGTGATGCTTAGCTTAAATGATAAAGAGACATCCCTCTTAATGAGAAGGTGGTTGTGTATCGCAGATAACATTGATCACGTGAAAGGTAAATACGACGCTGTCAAACCAGGAATCGGTGAAGTCACTAATTCTACAGTGCGAGCGCTGCTTATAGCAGGAGACTATATTATCCTATGACTGATTAAGAGATTAATCAGCTCGACTGCTGAAAGTTAAAGATCGTGTCTCATCAATACAACACAGCGTCGGTGAGAGGTAACGAACCGCTGGCTTGACTTGCTCCTCTCTGCTCTCCACCTATTTATATACGACGTACTTAACCAGTACACACTTAGCTGCATAGCAAAATGCAGTTAATTACCCAACACACAACTAGCTACCTAAAATAACCATTCTGTTTCTATACTGTATTCCTTGGAGCTAAAAGATATTAAAGATCTATTATTAACTATGAGGTTTGTTAATTTAATCAATATACCGCAGTGGAGGGCAATGTCATTTACGTTCAGAGATTAATTTGCAGATACGCTTTTTTTTTTATTTATTCAAAATCCAGAATGATATTTCTGTAAGTTATTATGCATTAATATTTAATCAAAACGAAATGAATCCTAACGGATTTCATCTCTTTATCTAACGTGTCAAGAGAATGTAAGCCTGAGGAATGCCATCTTTTTCTATTTTGCTGTTAACCAAAAATATGGAAATCACAAGACGCCAGCACAGCTGTGTGGTAGTAATTTTGCATCCCAACAACATGCTTTCGTGTTCACTCCCATTGCATGCCACTCTGGGCATGTCTCTTCCACTATGACAACGGGCCGACCAGGGCCTTGTGAATGGATTTGGGGGGCAGAAACTGAAAGAAGTCTGGAACGCATATGCATGTGAGTGTGTATATGTATGTGTATGGTGTGTGTGAGTGTGTGCATATGTATGTATGTATGTATGTATGTATGTATGTATGTATGTATGTATGTATGTATGTATGTATGTATGTATGCATGTATGTATGTATATATATATATGTATATGAGTATATGATATATATATATATATATATATATATATATATATATATATATATATATATGTATATGAGTATATGTATATATGTATGTACATGTATTAGTGTGTATGTCTTCTTCTCTGTGTTTGGCCCCAAAACCGCATGACGAACTTTGTTGGTGTGTTTATGTCCTCGTAAGCCAGTGGTTTCGCCGAGGAGACCGATAGAATTTACACCAAGCTTGTAAAATATAAGTTCTGAGGTCGATTCCTTCGATAGAATTCTTCAAGGAACTACTCTAGTATCGTCACAGTCTAGTGACTAAAATGTAAAAGATAAATGATAAGTTATTGATCAGTGCCAGTTCGGTGCCCCTTAAGGATACTTATGATCAAAGGAATGACTTATACTTTCATCCTGTCATACTTATCTAACGATATATCATTAATGTACACCTATTTCCTTTAGGGATAATTAGATGACGTTTTGGTTGCTATTTCGATTAAAAGTCCCATGTTACAAGTAACTACGCGAAAAATGTAAATGTACAGCAGATTGAAACTTCACCTCTAAAAAGGTCTGCTTGCTGGTAAGTTTTAATACAACACTGAGTTTCTCGAACCGAATATCATAATAACCGAAAATCATAATATTGTTAGTTTCAAATTTTGGCACAAAACTTCATTATTATTACAAGATCAGTGATATCGGAGAATGGGCTAAGTCCATTGCATCGACTCCAGTGTCAACTGGTACATATTTTATAGTTTTCTAAGATGATCAATGGTTAAGTCGACTTTGGAACTAAGAACGTAAACGCGGAAGAAATGTTCAAGGCATTTCGTCCGGGATGCTAATGATTCTGCTAGCTCGGCGCCTTACACCAACACTAAGGATAATGATGATGATGATGATGATGATGATGATGATGATGATGATGAAGATGATAATAATAATAATAATAATAATAAAAATAATAATAATAAATGCCCTGATGCAGTACCAGGCAGTGGCACTCGTGGCTTCTTATTTTAACTGATTGGAAGTGTTATCATGTACACTGTTTTGTCTTGGTATAAAAGATGGGCTACAGCAAATATTCTGCTCAATACCACAGATTTGCTTGTCAGTTGTTTGACCTTAACCAGTTGAGCATGTCCCTTAGTGGATGACAATATGTGCATTTCTGATCACGAGCAGAAGTAGTGAGGGAGTATTATAACCATGTATCGAGAGGGATTCTTTGGTGTTTGAATAATTCCCCTCTGGAAACATGGGTGTTTCGTTCAACATCCTTAAATAATCCTTATTCAGGGACCTTTTGAGCGGGATGGTTTACTCAACGAAAAGAAAATTCTAACTGGGCCCCACCTACTAGGACATGCGCTGTTTATCTTGATATGAGATCAGCATGTCGCGCACATATGGTTGTGATGCATGTGCCTAGTGTACCCTTATCTAACGGTTAGTCATGATGGGTATACTGGGCTTCGTATATTTTACTCCAGTGTTACTTTGATGGCATGCACTGCTCTCTCAATCAATCAATCATAATAATAATAATAATAATAATAATAATAATAATAATAATAATGATGATGATGATGATGATGATGATCCTTTCTACTCTAGGCACAAAACCTGAAATTTGTGGGGAGGGGACTAGTCGATTACATCGACCCCAATGTTTCACTGGTACTTAATTTATCGACCACGAAAGGATGAAAGGCAAAGTCAACTTCGACAGAATTTGAATTCAGAATGAAGCGGCAGACGAAATACTGCTAAACAATTTGCCCGGCGTGCTAACGATTCTGATAGTTGCTGACTTAACAGCAGCAACAACAACAACAACAACAACAATAGTAATTATGTTTTCTTTATTAACAAGGAAGGGTTCACAAACAACAGTAGGCTCAATAAAGAACAATACAATGTGGGATTGCATAATTTCAATCGTGTCAATAGCAAAAATAAGAAAGATAATATAGATTTTGATGCGAAAAATTCCCCAGAAGAGGGGGATTTCCAAGGGCTGTTCGTGTAAACTCCACAAAACCACGGTCGCTTTCACTACTGGGACAAGGACAATCTCCACAACGTCTTTCAATCTACAGGCACATGTTAAGAGTAGACACGCTTACTCTGTTCATTGTTGCCGCACTCACCTACCTTACAATAAATTTTTTTAGGAGGCAGCCGAATATGGCATCCCGTGTTTTAGCAGCTGTTATAGGTCTTTCGTAACGCTGCGCCTCCATTGCTGCGAGTCGTGTGACGCGCCGTCGGAGTAGGGGCTGAAAACCATCCTACGTTCCGGACTGTCGTTCGTCCCAAACAGTTCAGCGGAATGCTGCTGAAACGTCGCACCCATCTGTTCGGGCTCGAGTACCATGTGTCCATTTTGGCACATCACTGACCAAATTGTAGTTTTGTTGCCATGTTGCATCCCTGTCACACGAGCACATCAAGCGGCTTTGTTCCCTTGTTTCTTAGAGCATAGTCATACCTTAAAATATTTAGTTTCATCTAGACAATGAACCGAATCGTTACTACGCCAGATAAAATGCTTAGCGGCTCGTCAACCAACTTTACGTTCTGAGTTCAAATTCCGCCGAGGTTGACTTTTCTTTTCACCCTCTCATGGACGACAACATAAATACCAATTGAACAATAGGGTCAGTATTTAATCGAATTAGCCCCGTCCCTGAAATTCCTGGAGTTATGCAAAAATTTGAAATCAATATTTACTTTCATCTATGCTGCAAGCTAGCAGAATCGTTACTGCGCCGGGCAAAATATTTAGCAGCATTTTGTCTGCTTTGGGTTCAAATTCAGCCGAAGTCAACTTTACCTTTCGTCCTTTCGAAGAGGATAATATAAATGCTAGTCGAGCACTGGGATATAATTGACTTACTCCTCCCCCGAAATTACTGGAATTATGCCAAAATTTAAAACAAATATTTAATTTCATTTTGTAAGTTCAAATCCCGTTTCATCTATTGCGCCTTTCTTCAATCTGACCGCAACAGAATAATTACCAGTGTAGTATTGCGATAGGTGAAGTTGACAGTACTTTTCCCCTCAAAATATATGACCTGGGAATGTTAGAAATTCTTACTCTCAGTGCGACGCTATATCTTACAGGGTCCTGGACTGTCTTATCTTTGCTACCTAAGTTTTTTTTTTTACTTGCCTTTTTCTTTTTTACGTTAGACAGTGTTGAGTGAGAGTTATTTTCCTTTTGAAGCTTAGCAGATCTCGTGTTAAAAGCTCAAGTGGTAAATTAAAACGTTTGTCGACAGCTGGGAAGCTGGATGTTATTTTCTTCAGTTGAAAATATTTACAAAGATATATCTTACTTAACTAAGCAGCCCAACAAACCGCACTACTAATACCAGCGACGGTACGATCAATCCCCTACCCATTAGCACCTATACCTAACATCCAGGTCTGCCCCCGCTTTAATGGCGACATTAAACCAAAACAAATGTTATAAGAATCAGGCAGAACTGTCGAAAAAGATATACATTAACCGGATGCTCTGTCTGATATCGTTGTGTTCGTAATTGTTGCTATGATTGCATGGATGTGTAGCAGCGGCAGCCACAATAGCACAGCAGCAAAACAGTGGTGGCGACAGCAGCAGCACCTGTAGTAGTAGTAGTAGTAGTAGTAGCAGCAGCAGCAGCAGTAGTAGTAGTAGTA
>NC_043000.1:160149182-160169182 GCF_006345805.1 Octopus sinensis | reverse complement strand
ACCGAGATTTCAAAGGATTGAAGTAAAGAGGCAGCATTCCTGTATGTAACCAAATAACATTCGTGAAAACAGAGAACACCGTTAGGAAACGTTTAACATCCAGTCAATTGCCATACGATAAACACACACTTATTTTCATATATTTACTCCCATATGTGTAAAATACACTCAAGAAAGTATTGTCTTGTAGGCAGAATATGTTGCAAGTAAATTTATGCATACATTGAGCACGAAAACCAAATATATAATCTCGAATAGAAGGAAGACAAATCAAATGTAATCATATATATATATATATATATATATACACACACTCACACACACACATACATATATATATATATTATATATATATTATATATATATATATATATATATATATATATATATATATATACATACATATATGGTTCAGATGTACAGATACAATCAGGCGACGGAATATGAAGCATCAGGCCATCCCATAAGTTCTGTCCGAATTTTGAATAGAGAAAACAAGTAATCAAATGTAATATTTAATTAAAATTTAATCATCAATGTACTTTCCCTGATTATCTATGACTTCCTTCCATCTATTTACAAGCTTTTTATTTCCATCAATGTAAAACTATTTTGGTTTCAAAGCGTAGAACTCTGAAATATTAGTTTCGACCTCCTCCTGGCTTGCGAAAGTTATGTCCCCCAAATGATTCTGTACACTACGAAACAAATGGTAGTCTGAAGTAGTAAGGTCAGGAGAATAAGACGGAAGAAGATGTTTTTCCCAACCAAGCTCTTCAGTCTCCTGTGACGTGATCTTTGCAGTGTATGTATGTAAAGTTTGTGTGTCTGTCATTTTCCAAGCATCGCTTGACAGCCTATGCTGTTGTGTTTACGTGTCCGTAACCGCGCGGTGCGGTAGATGAGACCGATAGAATAAGTACTAGGCTTACAAAGAATAAGTCCTGGGGTCGAATTGTTCGACTAAAGGTGGTTCAAAGATACGGTGACTGAAACAAATATAAGAATAAAACAATATATATATCTGTCTATATTTATTTGTATATATAGATGTGTATATATATAGAGAGAGATGTATATATGTATATATATATATATATATATATATATATATATATATGTAGGTACATTGCGACACAATTTCTTTTCCTCAACAAGCCCCACCCAGTTAAACATTGTCCCTAAACTGATCAATGAAGAAAAGGATCCCATCACCTTTAAATGTAGTCTGGACTAATTTCTTCAAGGAATACCAGATAAGCCACCTATACCTGGATACCTAGTCTAGCCGGACTAGACTACAAAAAAAAAAAAGAAAAAAAAACATGCGCAACTCCATTGTCTCCCGAGACAGAAAGGATGCCAATACAATACCTGGATACAACTCACTCAACAAGAACTCATTACTTGAATGAACCATGATACTACAAAACTTGACTTAAAAAGGAATTAGATAATCCTATCACTTGGTGCTTATTGGCCTGGACCAATCTTTAGTCGAAATAGATCTAAGCTCTTCTACAGAAAGGGACACAGAAAAAACAAGGAGAGAAAAAAATGTGTGTAGTGACTAACGATCTATCATGGCGACTATATATATATATATATTTGTATATATATATATATATATTTATATATATAGTTGTATATAAATATATTGGTGTGTGAGTGTGTGTGTGTATGAGGGTGCATATATATATATATATATATGGAGAGAGAGAGGGGGAGAGAGTGAGAGGGAGAGTAAAGTGACTAAGGGTGCAAATCAGCACCAACATTGCTAGAAATAAGTCAAAATTAACTGCTAGCCACCGGCAAAGCACTTATCTATTGACTGACAAGGGAGAACAATATCACACACACACACACACACATATATATATATATATATACACACGCATAGATGTATTCATGCATATAGAGATATCTGTGCGCCTGTGCATGTTGATATATTAACGTTCGTAATACTGACCAAGTATACTTGAAATAACGGATGAATTCTCTATTTTCATCATCATCTCACATTCCAAACATGTTATACTGGCAAAATTTCCTTTCTTGTTTTAAATTATGGACTAGCTTCAAGCTCAGAGCAAATAATTTAACGCAGCAGTATTCTGCGGCAATATAACACATTTGCATTGAGTATATATTATGAAATTCAAACAACTGCTGGGCACATTTCATGAGGTTACATTTCAGAATTAAAGATATACTAGCGTGGCCTGTGAAGTTTTCACCCAATTAATAGTATACTTTCCGGGTTATTTCTGAAAATTTATTCAAAACACCTGAAAGCATAGCCTGTGTTGTGTCTTTATCAAAAGATAGTTTGTCTTATGCTTATCATTGAAAAGCGAAGGAAATTGGAATACATTGACTTCATAACGCACTTTATATATAAGCTTTATATAAGGCGGCGAGCTGGCAGAAACGTTAGCGCGCCGGGCGAAATGCGTAGCCGTATTTCGTCTGCCGTTACGTTCTGAGTTCAAATTCCGCCGAGGTCGACTTTGCTTTTCATCCATTCGGGTTCGATAAACTAAGTACCAGTTACACACTAGGGTCGATGTAATCTACTTATACCTTTGTCTGTCCTTGTTCGTCCC
Organism: Octopus sinensis; assembly: GCF_006345805.1. Taxonomy (NCBI): domain Eukaryota; kingdom Metazoa; phylum Mollusca; class Cephalopoda; order Octopoda; family Octopodidae; genus Octopus; species Octopus sinensis. The sequence continues at coordinate 160,166,573 of NC_043000.1, read as the reverse complement.
CTCTATGTTTAGCCGCTTGTGGGTAATAAAGAAATATATATATACGCTTTATATACTTTATGCACAATCTTATAGATTTAATACACAGCACTCTTTCTCTCTCTCTCTTCGCGTTACTTTCCTTTTCTCTCTTTCTTTTCTTTCGCTCTGCACCTTTCCCTAATCACATGAAAGCATTACAGACGGGCTAAGTAACGGAGGAAATAACTTAGTTTAAAAAAATAAATTACGCATTTCACTCACAACCACTTCTCCCTCCCTTCCCAACTACCCCTCCCCTTCCCATTTCTATCGCTTCCCTCCCCTTCAACTAATCATGTGGAAGCGTTAAAAATGGGACAAATAATGGAAGAACAAACAGAATTATTATAAGATGATTGCAGCCACTTCAGTCCAACTCAATCGATAAATAGTATACAGAAAGAAGCTGAACCTATATAAATGTCAGTTTCGAAAAACAGTAAAAGAGTAACTTATATTGCTTTGTTGATGATAGTGCAAGTGTTGCAAATTTGAAAATTCAATTCTTAATTTTTAGAAAGAAAATAGATTTGATTCATAATCGCTTTTGGTAAACTATTTTCCAAGTCTGGTTTCGGCATTTATATTTCAGTTCTGTCTTCATCATAGTTCGGTCGCAATTCTGCGAAATTTAGTTCTGGAAAAAGAGAAAGAAACATGGAGATTCAGTTTCAATATATAATTTACTCTCTTTATTTCATTATTCTTTGTTTTGTTGACGAACTGAAAAATGAAACACTTTAATGTACAAATGCATACCTACACATGCAGCCAGGCACGTACATATAAATCTCCTTCTCCATATATTCGATATGTGAGTGTGTGTGTGTCTTTGTATATTTGTATATATATTTTTGTATGTGCGTATGTATTGTAATAGATAGATAGATAGATAGATTGCTAGATAGATAGATAGATAGATAGATAGATAGATAGATAGATAGTAGATAGATAGATAGATAGATAGATAGATAGATAGATAGGTATTCCCCACCTTTACACCAGACCTACTTTTACCCGTACAATATTACCATTTGTGCTTAATTACCGTTTCGGATGGTTTCGGATTAATAATTGAATTATAATGAAGATCTTTATTAAGGCAAGTGTGTGTCTGTGTACATACATGCATATATACATACATACTACATATATATACATATATATATATATATATATATTATATATATATATATATATAATATATATATATATATATATATACATATATATATAATATAATATATATATATGATTGATTGATTGATTGATTGATTCTAGTTTCAGCTTATGAGCTGTGGCCATACTGGGGCACCGCCATTTGGTGTTGCTACTTGGTTTCACTTCATGGGGGCTTTCTAGCAACTGCTATTTGGTGCATGAGAGAGTTCGATGCAGCTGCCCTCATCTGCCCCTCCTGCCGTGAAGTTGGTTCATCTGGGACACCTGACAGGAAGAGATCCAGCTTCATTTTAAAGACATCTGTATCCAGCCCATGCAGGTCTCTCAGGTTCTTCGGGAGGATATTGAAGAGCTGTGGGCCTCGGAAGCCCAGGCTATCACAGAATCTTGTCCTACATCTTGATGGCAGGTTTGGAGTCCTAGGCACCACGCAGTGACGCCCAGTTCTGGCATTTGCGTAACTCTCGATGCCAAAGTTCAGGACACTTCCCTCCAGGATCTTCCAGATGTATATTATGGCATATCTTTCCCGCCTACGCTCCAGGGAATATAATTTTAATCTCTGAGTCTTTCCCAGTAGCTTACATTCTGCATAGAGGCTATCTTCTTCGTGTAGCTTCGTTGGATCGCCTCAAGTTCTGTGATCAACTTGACACTGGATGGTGACCATAGCTGAGAGCAATAGTCAAAGTGGCTTAGGACAAGTGTCTTCTAGAGGACCATCATGGTTTCTTGTTCTCTTGTTCTAAAGGTTCTAAGAATCCATCCAGCCAGCCGTCTACATTTCATTGTCAGTTTAGCAACATGTACATGAAAGGTTGCGTCATCACTCATGTGAATACCCAGGTCACGCACTGATTGTGCCTCTGGGATTGCAATCCCTCCGGGTCCAGTGTATTCATTGGGTATTGCATTCAGTTTTGCATGCTGAAAGTATAAAGCTTGAAACTTTCCAGCATTGAACTGCATGCTATTCTTTTCAGCCCACTTGTATATTTCGTCCAGCTCACATTGCAGGTGTTTAGTGTCCTCAGGGTTCTGTATTGCCTGTGAAACTTTTGTATCATCTGCATAACTTGTGATCGTGGCTCTCTGCGTGGCTGAGGGCATGTCTGAGAGGGCCATTATGAACAGTAGTGGTCCCAGAACAGTGCCCTGCGGAACACCGTTCACTATTTGTGTGTTAATGGAGGTGGCCCCATTGGCTACTACCACCTGACTTCTATCCTTCAGAAAGTCATGAAGCCATTCTCCCAGTTTTCCAACTATGTTGAGATCACGCAGTTTGTGACATATCATTCCATGATCGACTTTATCAAAGGCCTTTGCAAAGTCGAGATATATCACTTCCACATTTGAGTGGTGAGCAGCCGTTTCAGCACCCAGTCATAGTGTTGTAGGAGCTGAGTTAAACAGCTTCTCCCTGGTCGGAAACCATGTTGGGTGTCGGGCAGCAAGTCATTCTCTTCAAGTAAGGTGATCAGCTTCCTTCTGACTATTCGTTCCATGACCTTGCTGATGTGTGAGGTCAGAGAGATAGGTCTATAGTTCTGGCTTCCGCTCCGCTGCTACCTCCTTATGAATGGGGCATATTTTACCTTCCTTCAGTTTTCCTGGAAGTTTGCCAGCTGCAAGGTAGCTCTGAAAGAGGAACTGCAGTGGTCTTGCTAGGACTCTCTTACATGCTTTTAGGAGGATTGCCGGGAATCCATCGGGGCCAGTAGCTGAGTCTGTTTTCATTTCATCTATACCTTGGTTACATCGTCTTCCTTTATATCGATGTAATCTATCGTCGCCGCCTCTGATTATATCTCTGCAGTGGTAAAAAAGTCAGTTGGATTGGTGATTTGGAGATGCCCAAGGGGGGAGTGAAAACACTCTTGAATTGCTCATTCAGTATTTCACTTACCCTCATTGGTTTTCCTGTAAGTGTGCCATCCTTTTCGAGGAGTGGCCCTATTCTACAGTGCACTGTAGCTGTTTCATTGGCATACCTGTAGAAAGCTCTGGGGTTAGATTTTATGTTTTCTATAGCCCAGGCTTCTTTGTCTGCTCTTTCTTTTTCATGGGAGAGTTGCAGACATTTTCGATTTCCAACAGTTTTATTTTTAGGCGGGACTTTCACTGCTTTCAATCTGTTTGTTTAGGCGATTTGAAAATTTCGTACGCCGTCTCATTAAAATTTTCCTCTCTCTGGGGATTTTGTTCTTGTGGCCTTTCTCTCTGGGACACATTTTAGCATATGGCTTGCATTACAGACATGAATTGTTGAAGTTTCACGTCGATGTCTGGCGAGGAGAGACATTTAGGCCAGTTTTGTTTGAGGATCTCTTTCTCAATTTGTTTCCAGTTTGCCTTATGGTAGTTCAAGCTGGAAAGATTTTGAGGGTTTCTTGTAGGCTGCATGTCCGTGCTCTCTTTTGGCCCGTACATGGTCAGCTCTATCATGTTGTGATCCGAGAGTAGTGTCGGTGTCACTTTCACATTATGGATGAGATCCATGTCATTTGTGAAGCAGAGATCCAGTGTGTTACCTGCCCTGTTGGTTGGAGTATTACCTGCTCCATGTACAGGGTGTTGATGAGGTTCAGGAGGGACCTCGCCTGTCCTCGTTCACATCTTGTCATTCCTGGGAGAGAAGGCCCTCGGGCCATCTGACATTGGGCAGATTGAAGTCTCCCATAAGAAGCACACCTATGTGTTGTTCTAGTGTGGTTAGAATTTCTTCTATTTTTATAAGGCAGTCTTCAAACTTGCCCACATGGCTTGGGGCATCTGGAGGGCGATATGTAGCACACACAACTACATCAAGTTGCCTAATATGTACAATTAGTGTGTCACACACCGAGTTTGAGTATGACAAGAGGATCTGGGGTGTGAGGTCCTCACGGATGTACATAGCAACACTTCCATGACTCCTTTCTTTCCTGTCGGTCCGTAGTACAGCATACTGTGGTATGTAACTCCGCATCTGCTATGTCCGGTTTTCAGGTGCGTTTCTGTAAGTGCTATGCATAAGGCTTGATTGCATGCAACAAAGTCTCTCAGGAACGGGATCTTTGTCCTGTTACTGAGTGTTTGCAGTCCTCTGATGTTCAGTAGGAGCATCGAGGTGAGGTGTACGTTGTTGCCGGCGGTGTCCATCCTGTGTCTGTTTGCTGTGATGGTCTGGTATATAGTGGGTAGTCCCACCTGCGGGCTTGGGTTTGATGAAGCCAGGTCAGCTGCTGTACAATCTTTTGTGCCATGCACAAAAAAGATTGTTGCTCAGCAGCTGCTCTTTCGACAACATCATGTTGGCGGTTTGTGGCGCGCACAACATCTGCGTACCTCCGCTTTGGGGCAGGTGGTGCGTGGCCCATCCCTTTTCTTTGTGTTGATGGTTTGTCCATCTGCCTCGTGTCTCTGTGGCAGGGTCCCCGATGTGCAAAGCGGCAGCCTGCACCTTCCTTTCCATGCCAGCAGGAACCTCTCAGGTAGAACATACACACCCGTGTGCGCTGTTTGGTTCCATCCTTTGCGGTTCCACTTCTATTCCTGGTTGTTTCACCCTTTGGTCCTGCTTGAGCTTTTTCTTTTCCTTTAGCTCTTCCAGTCCTTCTTTTAGTTCTTCTTCCTCCTCCTCTACCTCTTCCACCGGGTTCTCCGTCTCCATGGCCCTTGCTGCCGGTTGGAGAACTTGCACCTGGGTTCACTTCCCGGCAGGTTTCTCATTCAAAACCTCCTCCCGGGCGTCCACCAGGTGGGGGTGACTTCTTTCATATAAATATATATATATATATATATATAAACATAGATATGTTTCGACCAAAGATTGGTCCAGGCCATGTCTAACTTAATAGCACCACCAGATAGGATTATTCGAATCCTGTTTAAGTCAAGTTTTGTTTATGGTCCATTCAAGTAGAGAGTTCTTGTTGGGTGAGTTGTATCCAATTATGGGTGGCTTATCTGGTATTCTTTGAAGGAATCTATCCAGACTCCGTTTAAAGTTGATGGGATCCTTTTCCTCTTTGATCTCCCTCGGGACAATGTTAAATAGGGCAGGGCCTGTTGAGGAAAAGAAATTATGTTGCTGTGTACATGTATGCTGTGATCTTGAATTGGGCGGGGACGTATGGCCGTGGTCCCAGTCTTGGATGACCTTGAAGCTAATGTTCAGGTCGTTTGGGCAAAGTTGACGGTATATTCTCCACATCGTACAAATGATGTACCGCTCACGGCGACGCTGGAGAGAGTAGAGTTTCAAGGCTTTAAGGCGATCCCAATAATCGATAGCAGCCATGCCTTCAATTCGTTTAGTGAGTGCCCTCTGGGGTGATTCAATCCTCGAGATGTTTTGTCTTGTATGGGGAGACCACAGTGGGCAGCAGTATTCGAGGTGTGGCCGTACAAAGGGGGAGAAAAGTGGAATGAGGACACCTTGTTCTCTGGACAGGAAAGTTCTTAAGAACCAGGAACTCATCCTACGAGCTATATATATATATATATATACATATATATATATTATATTATATTATATATATACATATATATTAGTTATATACATATATATATATATATATATATATATATATATATATATATATATATATATATATGTAAATATATATATATATATATGTATATATATATATATAAATAAAATAAAAAATACAGAGTTTTGGCACGTATGTTCATGGAAATTCCAAACGAGCAAATATTTCAAAAATGTTTTCTACATGTTGCAAGTAGGGCGCGTGGCATTAAGACACAATATCTTCTTTAAACAATAGTCTAGATTCTGGAAAGCTTGAATAAATAAAACAAACATACCACAGATATATATTTAAAGTTCAGTGCAATTGCATCCTGATACGATGAGGAATGAGTGCGGGATTGCATCTTTCTCTGTCGCTCTCTCTCTCTTTACCTCTCAGACATACCCATATATGTACATTTGTGCGTATATATATATATATATATATATATTGCGTATATATATATATATATATATATATATATTGCGTATATATATATTAATATATATATATATATATATATATTTGCGTATATATATATATATTATATATATAAAGAGAGAGACAGACAGACAGACAGAGATAAATACAATTGTACATATATATATACCTATATATATTTATATGCATGCATACATTTACGTATATATATATATATTTATATTTATATGCATACATTTATTATGTATATATATATATACATATATATTTATATACATACATAATATATATATATATATATATATATATATTATATATATTAATTGATATACATACATTTATGTGTATATATATTTACACACTTCACCTATATAAACCAATATTTATGTATATATATATATATATATATTTAATATTTATATACACATATATATATATGTATATATCTATATCTATGTATATATTTATATAAATATGTATCGACGTTTCTATGTATGTAATTCGCGTCGCTAATTTATAACTCTCAGTGTTGAGACGTCTCTTGATAGATATCAACTGCTGAAGTAAACACGGAAAACATAATTTGTCCCCCCAGGTTATAAAAGTGTTATATAATTGTTTTAAACTTAATGTCTTCCATATGTCTATTTATGTTAAATAGCTATTTCCTTCTCCCATCCGTACAAGACATTCTGACCCCCTGAGATATACTGTGTATAATCTATCATCTGTCTCTATCTATCTGAGGGGATGTTTATAAATACATGCATATATAATATATATATATATATATATAATATATATATATATATATATATATATATATATTTATGATATGCGTGTATGCATGTACATTTATGTACACGCATACACACACACACACGCACAGATTTGTGTGTATATATACATATAATATATATATATATATATAGATATATATATATATATATATATCCAGTAAAGATTGAGGAGATTCATCTTATAATGATTTTAATTTTATAAATGATTATTTAAATGTTACTGAATCGAACAGCTGTCAGAGATGTTGTCATATTATATAATTAATAAATAATATGTTATTAATTACCGCCCTATTATTAATTAGTCTGTTACTGTTTTACTTGTTTCACTCACTTAAAGGCGACCATACTGGAGTACCGCCTTTGCTAGAAGAAATCGATCCAGGACTTATTCTTTATAAGCCTAGTACTTTATCTGTCTGATTTTGCAGTACCGCTAATTTTGGGGGACATAAACAGAGCAGCATCGGTTGTCAAGCGATGGTGAGTGGACAAACACAGACACGCTAATACATGTAAACATATATATATATGTATATATATATATATATATATATATATATATATATATATATATAAATATATATATATATTACAAGGGGCCTCTTTCAATTTCCGTCTACTAAATTCAACGACAAGGCTTTGGTCGCCCGAGGCTATAGTAGAAGTCACTTGCCCAAGGGGCCATGGAAATGAGACTGAACCCGCAACCACGTTGTTGAGAAGTAAGGTTTTATTGACTCTAGATTGCCAAGCTTTTACAGTTCCGGGTTAGACAAGCTACCGCTGAAATGGCATAAGTGTATTGACAATATGAGTGCATACTTTGATGAATAAAACTATTCCTTCCATTTATAAAACATTAGCAAACATTTTTTTCTTTTCTACAAATTTCATAGTTGACGACCTAATATGTTATATGCGTATGTATGCATGAATGAATAAATGAGTGAGTGGGGGAGTGAGTGATATAGTGAGTGGGTCCACCAGTGTGTGTGTCAGTGAGTGTTCCAGTGAGGGAGTAAGAGAGTCAGAGAGTGAGTGAGTGGGTGAGTGATTGAGTGAACGAGTGAGAGACTACATATATTTTGTGTGGAACTTCTCTATCTCTCCATATTTAATTAGTAACGCTCGTACTAACAATAACAATTTGTTATAGACTATGTCTCATTTCCGTTATTGGAATATATGAGAATTTGAATTAGATTTCCTATGCCCAATTTTTTTCTGTGGTCAACCGGCGTATCATTATACAAAATATGTATTAAATATACGTGATAATGTAATTTTAGATAATGATAAAAAAAAAAGAAAACATCTTGAAGGATTTCGTTCAATCTATTCTTCCCTGAAAAACTTCAAAATTTATACTTGTGTAAAGTATTCGCATGTTGAAGTACACATGCTAAGCAACTCTAACGATAGTTTCCAACGAGGTTTTTTTGCCATGAAACAATATTTTTATCTGTGTACGTATATTCCGTGAGTCGTCACCTTACGAAATGTGTAATTGTTCTACAGTATGATTATAATGCTATAGCGATCGGTTAGGTGATCATGAGTAATTAGCGTTAAATGTAGTAGTAGTAGTAGTAGTAGTAGCAGTAGTAGTAGTAGTAGTAGTAGTAGTAGTAGTAGTAGTAGTAGTGGTAGTAGTAGTAGCAGCAATAGTAGAAGTAGTGGTGGTAGTAGTAGTAGTAGTAGTAGTAGTAGTGGTGGTGGTGGTGGTGGTAGTAGTAGTAGTAGTAAGTAGTAGTAGTAGTAGTAGTAGTAGTAGTAATTTTGTGTGATACGTTTAGTATCACTCTTAGTCTTGCGTCATATTTTTATTCCCCTGTGGAACACATCCATAACTAAAAGCAAGGGTTTTCCGTGACTCTGTTGATTCTAACGCCATTCAAACCATTTAATGAAACTCAACACCGAGAAAATTGATAAATATCAGGAGTTAGCCTGGTAAATGAAGAGATTGTGGAAGATAATGGTAATATTTATTGCGTAGTTATTGGACAAGGGACAATAGGGTAAAGGTTATTGGAAATGACCAGGAAAAAGGATTCATTCTGAACCTTACAATAATCCTTTGAAGAATCTAGTCTCCAAACCTCAAGATAACATCCATGCTAATTAAATTAGTTAGTAACAACATTTGTCAACAACTACTACTGCTACTACTGCTACTACTACTACTACTACTACTACTACTACTAATAATAATAATAATAATAATAATAATAATAAAATAATAATATAATAATAATAATAATATAATAATAATAATAATAATAATAATAATAATAATAATAATAATAATAATAATAATAATAAAAATGATAATCATGATGATGATGATTGTAGTGATGACGCTGATGAAGATGATGATAATAATAACAACAACAACAATAATAATAATAATAATAATGATAATAATAATAATAATAATGATAATCATGATGATGATGATGATTGTAGTGATGATGATGATGAAGATGATGATAACAACAACAACAACAACAACAACAACAACAACAACAACAACAATAACAATAAGAAGAAGAAGAAGAGAAGAAAGAAGAAGAAGAAGAAGAAGAAGAAGAAGAAGAAGAAGAAGAAGAAGAAGAAGAAGAAGAAGAAGACGATTTATGTAAAGTTAAATTTCTGTGTCTGACTCTAGTAATTCGGTGACGCTATATTTTATTGAACTTGAAGGATGAATGACAATGTTTAACTACAGCAAGATTTGAGCTTAGAACTTAAAAGTTATTAACCAAGTCAACAAGCGATTTGGAGCTACCAGTTCACGTTTAACCAAGTGTTACTGTGAATTTCATTCGGCAAATAGCATATTCATTTTGTCTTTTCCCAGTTCCGGAAATATTTAAACTTTAAATATAACGCAATAATTTGCATACCACAAGGTACGTTGTATGCTTACCAACTTTGTGATTACTAATTAAGAGATTAATTATTAATACTGTGTTTATTAACTGAAAAACAAATAAACGACTTTATTTATAATCCTTCATTTGCTTGACAATTAATATAAATTTTAACGTATTTCGATACGTCACTTACTAAATTTACAGATATTTTTCCATTTCCATTTTCATTATGTGACAAGTAATGATGAAAAATTCAATTTTTCATACCAAACTATATAAGATTTAATATTACATAATCGATGTTTTGCATTCATTCTCTATTGATATGCTTTTACTGTCGAGTCGTGGCACTCCGTAGGTTACGACGACGAAGGTTCCAGTTGATCCAATTAACGGAACAACCTGCTCGTTAAATTAACGTGCAAGTGGCTGAGCACTCCACAGACACTTATACCCTTAATGTAGCTCTCGGGGAGATTCAGCGTGACATAGAGTGTGACAAGGCTGGTCCTTTGAAATACAGAAGAAAGAGTAAGAGAAAATTACGTTGAAAAAGTACAGCAGGGTTCGCCACCAGGTGTTTTCGCTCAATGAACACCCACAATGCCCGGTCTGGGAATCGAAATCGTGATTCTACGATAGCGAGTTCGCTGCCCTAACCACTGGGCCATTGCGCCTTCACGCCATTACAGCAACCAATTCAAGTAATTACATGGTTGATCAAGTATACGTTATTATAAATAGATACCAAGAACAGGTATGTGTAATTACAAACCGGTCGCAAAAATGTGCCAACGTTATTAAGGTAATTTAAATAGGCATAATGATGATAAATATTGTCAACTATATCGACCCTGCTAATTGACTGAATATAAAATTCATTTTCAGCGTAGTGCTTGTCGAGAATAAATTGTAGCTTGGACTGGCATTAATATGATTGGATTTCACCAGAGTGTTCTACACGGACATTTAGGTATGGGTTACATCATAAATTTGGGTGCAAATAACTGATGATATCCACTTTATGGATTCTTACTAACTTACGAATTTTCACTGATTATTGTAGGGTTGCCAAATCAATTTTATGAAATGCTTTTGAAAAGTTTCAAAACGTAGTCTGCTATGTTAGAAAATTCCTCTAAATGAAAATGACCGATATCATATGTGCAATAACGAATCACTCCTATAACAATTAATTTATTTTTTATTATTTATTAATTTAATTATTAATTATTGTTAAATTTATTAAGAAAAATTTCTTATTGAAGATTGTACCCTAATATGTTGTTCGCAAATTGAATTATCCCCAATTTCACGCCACCGATTGAGCTCAGCCCTATACGCAAGATTTAAACTTCTAAGTCTACTGAACATCAGTTTGCTTGCATGGTATCATCAATGTGGAATTTTGTTGATGCAACCAAAAATATGTAGGTCAAATATTAGATAATTCAGACGATTTATCTCTCACTGTTTTATGATAGAAAGTTATCATAAAGTGCAGGACAATATATCTAGAACTATTTTTCTGTTTCTTTACGTTCTTTCTTTAAATACTGCCATATTCAACTTTCTATTTCATCACTACGTGGTCGATGAAATAAAAGTACCATTCAGGTATTTGGATCAATAGATTCTTCTAAACACTTCTCCAAACTTTCAGGCATTCTGCGGCTGTTAAAAAACCTATATTTATTGTTCTATACTCCTGCCGATCCAAGAAATACCTTTATAAATGAATATATGCGCGTGTATGCATACATATACATGTATATTACATGCATTTGTAGATATACATATATTACATTCATATACATGCACACATATTTTCGCCCCCACTCACACGCTACCTCACTCATATATACATATGTATGTATGTATCCAAGTGTGTTTGTGTTTGCATAGTTGGTTTTGCTTTTGTATATTTGTCACTGTGCCTCACAGTAAGTAATATATTTATAAAACGTGTTTATATTTATCATTTATTTCAAATGCAAAATCCTCTCAACTTGATACATTTTGTCCATTAATTCTCCCCAGACAATCCAAATATACTGCTACCTAACGAAAATCGATACCGAATTGTAATACCCATTAATCAGTTATATATATATATATATATATATTATATATAATATATATACATATATTACTTTAGACATGATCTGGGCTACGCTTAACGAATTTTGTATTACTCATTTGGAATATATTATCTATGGACCGAAGAATCAGTATTTCGGCAGAAAATTGTCTTAGTATATGGAACTAAGTTCTATTCCATTTTGAATTTCGATCCCATCGGTCATGTTTCCGCAATTTACATGAACGAATTTTACGACGTAAGAATCAGTTGATGTAAATTGACTAATTCAATAGATGAGCTGGCCGAGCGTAGCTCGAGTGATTAAGAGTTGTCAAAACCGGTACAAAAGGTCAAGAAAATAACTTTCATTTCTTCAAGTTCCTTGTTCAAATCTCTTCAAATGGCTTTCTCCTTTTCATGAGTACTGAAGGATGACGTAATCGACCGCGACCGTGCGCTTAACTTAAATAATGTTAATCAACTATCATTAGATATTTGCATTTTTATGTGTTGCAGTGGTAATGATAACTTTGGTTATTTCTCGACATATTATCTGCCAAATTTTATCATTTAATATTTAACTGTTTTTTAGTTTAGCTTCGTTAATGATTTAGTCATGATATGAAAATATTGCGGGAGAAATGTGTCACACATTTTATTTAGATAGAAACTCTAAGGAAATATATATAAAAGAAATGGCAGAACAAAGAGAAAAATTGTGGTTCCGTAGAGAATGCAACTTTAATTCATGTTCGGATTTGTTTCGTTAAAATTTATTATAGTTACATCAGCAGCTTTCTTCAGAAAATTTAGGGCACCTCACAGTTAAATATTCCTATTTCTACTAAGAAGAAGAGTAATAAAGAATTAGGTATCCAAGCTCTCTCAAGAAAAAAAAAAAGACAAAGCAATAAAAGCGCTGATGATAATAATTTTAAAGTTCTGAGAAAATTTTAGGGAATCATAGCTTTCTTCGAGATACCACAAATGAGAATCGCTTGTTGTTGCGATCTTCCATCAGAATTTCTTACTAGAGAAAATGTAAATTAATTCGCTACTTATGCATTAAGTATTTGTCTCTCTCGTTCATAAAAGTAAACACATTCGCACACGTGCACGCACAAACACATGCGTAAATATGCGTATCACTGAGTGCGCGTGTATACGTTTCTTTGTGTATATATATATATGTTATATATATTTATATTGTGAAATTTGGGTTAATACTAAATTGAATTTTTCCCTGTAAGTTTTGAATTATATTCCCTAATATTATTATTATTGTTATTATTATTATTATTATTATTATTATTATTATTATTATTATATTATTATTATTATTATTATATACATATATATCTATATATATATATATATATATATAATTTCCCGAAATATTTAAATATGCATCATCGAAAATGATTAATATCACTGAGACTTGTATATTGGTTTCACAACCCTGTTAAAATCCCAGATCTTGTCCCATATTTCCTTTTCCATATTTTCCAAAATCTCGATTATGTAACTTCATGGGAGTTACATACGCACTTATGCAAAGACAGGTACACAAAAATGCGTAGAAGCAATAAATAGAATTAGCATAAACAAATTTACATCTAAAAATGAGGTTGTCTCACGCAAGTCTACTTACTTATATATAATTTGTACTAAATATTCTTTTATTCTTTTAAACGTTTCAGCCCTGCGGTTGTTGCCATGCTGTGGCGATCTTTTTCTTGTTTCACAATAGGCACTTTTTGAAAAACAGAGATTCTACATCACAGAACAGCGTACATACATAAAAAAGACCATAAATGGAACGCTCACAACACGCAATCGAATGCAACATACATACAAACACGCAAAGTCATACATCTCCCACGCAGACGTTGATGCAAACAGCTACATAAGCAGGCAATCATTTGTACAAGCAGAGAAGCTTAAAATTATTCAGAAACAAATGTTCACCCGCGAGCATAAAATCACTCACATAAACACACACAAGCAATCAAGCACATACTTATCCAGATGTACAAATGAACAGAAGAAACACACACAAAGAAACATACGTGTAGATATGAAGCACACATATCTGATTAACCAGCATTAATAAAAACAAGATTTCAATATGTTTTATTTTAGATTTTCCACACCCGTCTCAATATGAGTTCCCAAAATGCACCACACCCAAGTAATAGCAGGAACAAAACATGTTCACCCGCGAGCATAAAATCACTCACATAAACACACACAAGCAATCAAGCACATACTTATCCAGATGTACAAATGAACAGAAGAAACACACACAAAGACACTAGCACACACACAAAGAAACATACGAGAGAGACATACGTGTAGATATGGAGCACGCATGTCTGATTAACCAGCATTAATAAAAACAAGATTTCAATATGTTTTATTTTAGATTTTCCACACCCGTCTCAATATGAGTTCCCAAAGTGCACCACACCCAAGTAATAGTAGGAACAAAACACAAGATTTGTATAAATCCAAAGGCAATTCTGCTATCTATTTAAAGACACATGTCAAAGAAATCTACCTATGGCAAGAAGTAATAATACGGAAATCGTTAAGGAAATTACTGGAACGTGTGTTATATTAAAGATAAGGTTCAAAATGCGTAATTATTTAATTGGCTGGAAACACGCATATACGACAAACACACATATATGCATGCGTATATAAATTTTATGAATGTATGTGTGCGTATGTATATGTATATCAGTGTATCTATTTATCTATCTATCGTTATGTATATATGTATATATATGTATATATGTATGTATGTATATATGCATATACATATAGACACCAAGACGCACACACGAACATGCATATATATATATATATACATATATATGCATGTGTGCGTGCGTAAATTTATATATACGCATGTATATACATGCATGTTAATTGTAATTACATGGATCTAGATAGTTGTATCAAAACTACTTTTTGTACATTTCATGTATAGAGATTGCACAAATACGATGCATCTTTCACATAAACATTCTATCAGTTGAAATTAAATCTTTAACATTATTATTTTCGGAAATTTGATTCCAAAATTTATTTATTTTTTATATTATATTTTTTGCCTTGTTATTTTTGCTCTTTCCGTACATGGACAGTGCGTGTGCTACTTTGTATATCAGTAATACAGTCTTACGTTTCTCTTCCGTGTTCTGCAGACGTAGGTATTACTTCATCATAGACATCCATATCCATATTTGCCTACCAGATTGTCAATTTGTCCAAAAATAAAATATACATACATACATATATACATATATACATACATTCATCATATATACATACATGCCTATATACACACAAACATACATACACATACTCTCATATTCACACACACAGAGGCAGACACATAAATATATAGGCGCAGGAGTGGCTGTGTGGTAAGTAGCTTGCTAACCAACCACATGGTTCCGGGTTCAGTCCCACTGCGTGTCATCTTGGGCAAGTGTCTTCTGCTGTAGCCCCGGGCCGACCAATGCCTTGTGATTGGATTTGGTAGACGGAAACTGAAAGAAGCCTGTCGTATATATGTATGTGTATGTATGTGTATGAGTTTGTGTGTCTGTGTTTGTACCCTTAGCATTGCTTGACAGCCGATGCTGGTGTGTTTACGTCCCCGTCACTTAGCGGTCCGGCAAAAGAGACCGATAGGATAAGTACTAGGCTTACAAAGAATAAGTCCCGGGGTCGAGTTGCTCGACTAAAGGCGGTGCTCCAGCATGGCCGCAGTCAAAATGACTGAAACATGTAAACGAGTAAAAGATTAAAAGTATATGATTAAAGGAGCAATATTTAAAACAAGATTTGTAATTTTAAAAATTGTCTTCTGCGTTGACCGGAGTACGCTAATTACCTGGTTACACTTCTAAATTTGAAAATTTACCGTGAATTATTCTTTATATAGAGGGCAAAAGATTGCACATATATCCATCACCAAAACAACACTTCATACAGTCCATCCGAAATATGTCCTAGCATTCTGTGTTTTATGCAGAGTTTAACATGAAATCAGGTTTTCTTCTCGATCTGCACTTCGCCCTGATATTTTATGTTAATGCTGTATAAACATTTATTACAGATTATCTTTTCAAGTCGCGGCCGATTTCATTTTGTTCAAGGTGATGCTGCTCCTCGGATTTTTCATAACTGTTTTTCATTTATCCCGCTGCAGTTGTTAGTCTTTTTAGAAAGTCTTATTATTATCGACCTTCAAATCATTTCCAACATCATAATATGAGTGTGGTCATGCTAGGATCTGTTACTTCCTGGTCGTTCCATACTAGCTGTGGTTATTGTTACTGTGTTCGACATTTAGTTCTTCACCATTTGTGACTAGGTGAGGTGTTTTTGAACCTCATGGTTCACTTCTTGTAATGATAGCAGAGTAATCTTATTTGCTGATTACAATATTTGTAAATTGCGTGCTTCTAGGACCTATAATTACTATGATTTGTTCTTCTTTTTGTTTTTATAGACGTTCTGTGCAGAACGGTTTTGTGTGTTTTTCTACCATATGTGTAGTAGCCGCATCGTATACAATAGATGCTGATTATTAAGGTCTTCTTATCAATATTCTCTATAGGACAGCGTTCTGGTATTTTATTGCAATCATACAAGATGAATATATGTGATTCCAGTCTACCAAATGTTAGATCCGAACTGACTACTTACTATTATTGAGCTACAAACGTAACAATATCATTATCGTTGTCCCTGCTAGACGTCATCATTGTTGTCTCTGCTGGAAACCCTTGTATATCGTCTTCGGTAATATTGCATAGCTTGATTACGAGTACGTGTGTCACATACTTTATATTTTGCTTTCTATGCTGGTCTCTATTTTAACAATATCACATAAAGTGTCATATGGCCCCCATTCTCCAAAGAAGGCTATTTCACTTTAAAATCTAACAGAGTTGTCTCTGTCTCTCCTTTAGATGGAATAAGGATGTCTACTTTTCTCTTTTCACTAGCTTTCTGCTGCAAATCCGGTGAACAAATACATTCCAAGCTTTCCAACCTTCAGTAACATGTTACATATTGAGGGCCTTTTCGTATTCGTCGTAACATCCGGAAAGATAGCTGCATGAATACTCTTGTTTTTATCGTTGCTGTCGTTGTAAACAGTAACTGTTAAGTTTATTGTTCTATTGGAATGCTGTTACAGTTTTTGTTTTCATTCAATAACGATGGTTTGCGTCTTCAGTGACATAGTTTTGCTATTTATACGTTGCTTTTGTGGTTATTTTGCTTTGTTGAATGTCATCTTTCTGAAATCAGAATCGGAGAAAAGATGCTGTATATCTACTTTAGTGTTTTACGGTAGAATAAATTCAAAATCATTTATTTAAAAACAGATTTTGTTGTGTAATGACCCTAGAAGTAGACTTTCCAACACATTCAATAAA
>NC_043000.1:160134182-160144182 GCF_006345805.1 Octopus sinensis | reverse complement strand
TATAACAGCGGATATATAATAGAAAGTAGAGAAACAAATAAATAGTTAGATAAAAAAGAATAGGTAAATAGTATCCCCAATAGCTGGGTAGTCCACTTAGAATACTGCAGGATAAACCTCAGGCGAAATCCCCTAATTACTCTGCCATTCTCAAGACATGGAAAAGTGCCTTCATTCAGTTTATCTTCTGCTTAGCAACGACGGTGACGATGACGGCGACAACGACGACGACCACGATGATGATGATGATGATGAAGATGATGATGATGATGATGATGATTATGATGATGATGATGATGATGATGATGACGACGACGATGATGATGATGATGATGATGATGATGATGATGACGACGATGATGATGATGATGATGATGATGATGATGATGATAAAGCACGATGGAAAATATGTGAGAGACGTGTAAAGTGAGAGAGTAAGCATCAACTGAGATAAATTTAGACGGAAGATATTCAATGTCGATGGAGGAAGATTACTGTTTATAGTCTATTTATTCCTTACTGTTTATAACCTAGTCCTTACTCTCATTAAACCCGTAACATGTTTCTAGTAACATGAAAATGGCCATCTGCTCGAGGTCGATGATTGCGATGTCTTTTGTTCATTGCAAAGCATGAACCTCAATTATATTTGTTATATTTTCCTTGTATTCCATCACTACGGAATTGCATTCACAAAAAAACTTCTATTCGCTTTGGAATATAAACATATATCCTGAATTACCACCAGCCTTTTTGCTCTCTTCCGAGCGCTCACGGACAACCTTCTTTCCTTATACACAACAAACCTTTCAATCACCCATCTTTATATAAACAGACATAAACATTTTACGAAAAACTATTTTTTTTCACTCTTACAGACTCAAATTGAAATCTCTCCCTCATTCTCTTTCTCTCAATCTATCTATCTATATATCTATCTATCTATTTATCTATCTCTATACCTCTTTATCTATCTCTTTATCTTTCTCTCTCTCTCTCTCTCTCTCTCTCTCTCTCACACACACACACACACACACACATACATATACACACATTGATTTCTTAGTCTATCTCTCTCAGTCGTACTTTCCATATATCTCATACATATGTTGATGGAAGTAAGCCACCCATCACATTAACATATACTCGCCTGATAAAGACATAGACTAACCAGTCAGTACAAAAGCTCGATTCAAGTGAGTTTAAAGCAAAGCTTATAAGGGAAAATGCGCCACATGGCGAGTTGAGGAGATTATTTTCCAGAAGACTAGTATTCTTGAAAACTGCATATAAACATTTGACAGTCAAATACCATTAGACTATCATCTGAAATTTTGTCTACTCTTTTATCTTTATCGTAGACACACATACACACATACTAATCTCTTTCTTACGATGAGCCCATGTATATATATATATATATATATATATATAATATATATATATATATATATATATATATATATATACATACATGTGTGTGTTGTGTGTATACATATATTTATATATATATATATTTATATATATATATATATATATACATACAGCCTTACATACATACATACATATTCAAAACTATTCATAGTTTATTGGGCTGTCCGGAAAGTTCGTGCTGGTTTTTAAACGAAAGAAAAAGGTCAATAAATACTTGCCATTACATTTTTAATCAACCAAATATGAACCATTTTGTTGCACAATGCGTCTCCACCTTTCCTTTAACTTGAAAATACCCTTCCTCCCAGATTTGAGGTGGTTTCATGGCAAAGAATTCATCAAGGTATCTTTTTACGCCATCTAAGGAAATGAAATTTTTACTATTAAAACTATTCTGCAGAGACCTGAATAAGTGGAAATCCGAAGGAACAATATCTGGTGAATATGGAGGGTGGGGTAACACATCCCAGCCAAGCTGCAGCAATTTTTGTCTGCTTCCCAAAGCATCAGGTGCCTAAAATGAACTTTCTTGTCTTCCGTTTTAAAGTGTTACAGAATTAACACAGGTTATAGGAATATAGACCTTCTTCCACGAAAAGATAGCTTAAACTGTGCTCTAAATGGATGTGTAGTCAAATCCTATTTTATGAACTCAACCAAGTTCTAAAATAAGTCGAAATGTAAGCTACTATAATTCGGCATGAACTTTCTGGACAACCTAATATAATATGCATATACATATTTACATATTGCACACATATATATATGAACACACACATACACTTATGCATCCATATATGTATGTATATATGTATGACCTTTAAACGCAAGATTTTTTAAAATTTATCTACAAATTTATGCATCACACCTCTCTGTATAGAACAGTTATTCCAGTATTTTACCTGAAATTTGCATATCTTATGGAACTGCACTTTTCAAAGCACAATAAATATCAGCGAGAGACGAAGCATCGTCCTACTTTGGCCAAGCAAGTACAGCAGATGCAGTTTGGAATTATTTGTCTTTTTGAAAATCACGTACTCGCAGCCAGCCAAGTGCTCGGAGGTGAAGCCGCTCATATACATACAAACATATAAAACCAACACTATATTACGAAGAGCTTGCCTCGTATTCTCACCGGTTTCGTCTCTTTTTGATACTCAGTGTAGATGTTTATCCATCTTTCCTATTCATATATATAATGCATTCTTTACACCTGTAATTACGTATGCAGTTTTGCTCCATTTACAAATAAATACCTCTATTCATATGCAATATGTATACATACATCCACACACTCACCGGCGCGCACACACAAACATACACACACACACACACACACAAGTATATATACAGATATGGTTAGCAGGATGTGAAGTTATTCCTCCAATGGCTTACCGCTGTGCCTGTCACCTGTATGGTGAGGAATCTTACATTGGGAGTGGTAACGACTAGGATAGCTGACTGCTTATTGTGATCATTCATCTTTTGGTTTCCCCTCTTTTACAAACCCAGTGAACATACATATATTTCATATTTCAAAGAATTTCAAACAATAGATATGACCCAAGTTAAAAAGATTCTCAATAATGCGACTTCCCTGGTTGACGTTAAGACACCCCACACCAATAGAGGCCTTAACTCACACATTTTAGAGCTCCATGTCTTACATTTTTCAGGTGCAAAATCCTTTAACAGGTTACGAAAGACTGGAATTTAGGAATCTGCGCATAAAGATCAGTAGTATAGGATACATGTGTCAGGATTAGAATTTTTTTAGGGTGTGTAAAGAGGGAAATAACATCTGCAATTTTAATGAAATTTGAATGAGAGGTAATCCAATTCATTTCAGAAAATATAACAGAAAAGTGTAATTCTTCAATTGCATGTAACATGGGCAACCCCGGGTACCTCTGTTAGTACATATATAACATATATGTATGTATGTATGTATGTATGTATGTATGTATATATATATATATATATATATATATATATATATATATATATATATATATATATATATATGTATAAATATATTTGTGTGTGTGAGGAAGATAGAAAGACACACACACAAGTTTATGTATGTACGCTTGTATGTATGTATCTATGTGTATAATCATAAATTAAGCTAAACTATAAACACAACAAAACACTTGTTCAAGTACATTTCTGTTCCATTTGTTAGGTTATAAACTCCAGACATGCGATATTTGAATATCTGTCAACACACATGTAAACAACGATACATTTCGTTAGTATTCCTCACATTAATTACCCAACATTCTACACATGCTATGTGTGCGTATGTACGTATATGTATTGGTAGTTAAATGCAAATGTAAATATGAAGTTATGTAATGGATATCTTATTTATATGTATGTTTGTGTGTAAACAAGTAACAACATACATATAAATAAGTACTGATACAATTCGCAAGCGAAGACCAATTATTATCATTTGGGACAATGCTTTCGGAATTTGTTTTAAGTACCCGTGTGGTCACGAGCAGACACGGCATCACTCACAAACCCTTGGATCAATGGAGGGAGAACTATTACACAAACACATGAAAGCCACATAATTTATAAACCAGTAAATGATTAATACAATGCGGAGGTTGGGAGGGACTCGAAGAATCGCTACATTTTCTACCCCAGTTACAGCTTCAGGGGGACATTTATACCAGTTGCCAACAGTTCTGAATTTATAATGCCGACATATTAACTAATGAATATATTGGCCAACTGTGTTATATCTTGATTTATACTCTACTGGTACTAAAAAAGTTTAGATCCAGAGACGAAGTGGTGCAATATTTGAAGAGAGACGGGGAGAGGGGGAGGGAAGGGAAGAGACGACGATGATGATGATGATGATGATGATGATGATGATGATGATGATGATGAGATGATGATGATGATGATGATGATGATGATGAGATGATGATGATGATGATGATGATGATGATGATGATGATGATGACGTTGATGATGATGATGATGATGATGATGATAACGATGACGACTACGATGATACTAGTTGCAACTTGATTTCGAGCAATGCCATTGATCACTGATCTCGGAAACATGAGCAGTGCGTAGGTGTGATTTTAGTCCTGCTGAGGCCCTTCACACGTTTGTAAAGGTGTGGGAATGATGGGCCCCACATACAGTAGGAGCTCATATGTTCCACCAACCCTGTTTGCACATGCCTACATCCACTTATCGAATGTTTCATTGAATGTTTTGCTTTTACTGGTTTAGACCCCGCAAAGTATGCAACACTTGCATCTATTCATGCAGAGATAACAAGATGCTAAGATATATTTATACACGTATTTATACTTACAGGCGTGTGAGAATGTGCATGTATTCATACAGGGTACCATAAGCGAGTTGACCACCCGCAGAATCATCCCATCATTCATTATATTCCTCGATTATAGTGCAAACTCAGTTTGCTTTCCGTAATTTTGTCTAAAAAGAATGTTTACATTTTTTTCAAACAATACTATTAACAAAACTCATCGTGTAAGATTTTCAAACAAGGCATCATTCTCCGACATTTTTCCAGTGCCAAACATCTTTTAACAAATTTCTCGATCATTTAGAATTCTGTAGTTAGCTACACCCAAACTTACACCCAAAAGCTTTCGAATAGAGCAAATCCAAGCCTTCAAACTGTGCTGTAAACTAGGTTGTTTGTTTCAATTATAAACAATGTTCACCCATATGCCGAGCATGTTTCTTATACTTTCAGTCGCTTCCACCACCGTTGCTCTCAGTTGTCATCTTTCTCTCTGTTTTTCTCTTCATCGCTTCTCTCCCCATTTACCATATATATGCGTGTAAGTGAATACATACATATTTACATGCACCTACATGTGTATATATATATATATATTTCTTTACTACCCACAAGGGGCTAAACATAGAGGGGACAAACAAGGACAGACAAACGGATTAAGTCGACTACATCGACCCCAGTGCGTAACTGGTACTTAATTTATCGACCCCAAGAGGATGAAAGGCAAAGTCGACCTCGGAGGAATTTGAACTCAGAACGTAACGAAAGACGAAATACCGCTAAGCATTTCGCCCGATGCGCTAAAGTTTCTGCCAGCTCGCCGCCTTAATGTGTATATATATATGTGTATATATATATATGTGTGTGTGTGTGTGTTTGTGTGTGTATGTGTGTGTATATATGTATATACTCACATACTCTTTACTCTTTTACTCTTTTATTTGTTTCAGTCATTTGACTGCAGCCATGCTGGAGCACCGCCTTTAGTCGAGCAAATCGACTTATTCTTTGGACTTATTCTTTGTAAGCCTAGTACTTATTCTATCGGTTTCTTTTGCCGAACCGCTAAGTTACAGGGACATAAACACACCAGCATCGGTTGTCAAGCGATGTTAGGAGGACAAACACAGACACACAAACACACATATATATATATATATACATATACACGACACGCTTCTTTCAGTTTCCGTCTACCAAATCCACTCAGAAGGCTTTGGTCGGCCCGAGGCTATAGTAGAAGACACTTGCACAAAGTGTCACGCAGTGGGACTAAACCCGGAACCATGTGGTTGGTAAGCAAGCTACTTACCACACAGCCACTCCTGCGCCTATATAACGTCTATATAATGTATTTATGTGTGTGTGTGTGTTTGTGTGAGTGTGTTTAATTGATAAGAGAAAGCATGTATTGCTTAGTCAAAACTTCATCAGGAGAGAGAGAGAGAGAGGGAGAGAAAGAGTGTGTGTGTGTGTGTGTGTGACACAGATGATGGAAAAAAGGTTGGTCATTCCCCTAAAATTCTGTATAAATACTTATATAGGATTTCTGAAGAAATTTTGACTTCTTCTATCAAATACTGTTTACAAATTCTTTTTGTATATATGCATCTATACAATCATGATTTTTGATGAACTTATAAATAATTATGAATTTATTTTACGACATATTTTGATCACTTTTATGTAAACTGTTTAAACAAAAAGCCCCTCTTAGCATTTTTTTAAAACCCACTATCACAAAATAAACAACCTGCTTCTGACACTACCTTGAAACAACAAAACTCAGCTACTGCTACTACAGCCAGAATAGAAAAACCACTACTACAACCACATAAAACCCCATGCCGTTACTATTCTAAAGGCAACTGTAGATTTGGCGCCAGCGGCACAAACAACAATGGACACTGTGCTTTATCCCATCCTACCTTATGTCGTAGACTTGTTAAGGGCACCTGTCCATATGGTATAACAGGAAAAAACTGCCCCCACCTCCACCCCAAATACTGTCCTAAATACAGAATCCATGGTCCTGATCCTAAATACGGATGCACAAAAGGCAATGGATGCACCTTATTCCATCCTAAACTGTGCCAAACTTCTGTGTCACAAAGGATGTGCCTGAACCCAGAATGCAACCACCACCATCTGAAGGGCACAAAAAGATCACAGAATAAATATGAACAGGAACAGAGGAAATCTAGGACAACAACAAGAACAAAATACAACCATGTTTCCCCTCCTACAATCAAACAACGTAGACAGAACCATGAAAAAACACCAAATAACGCCAACATGAAATATGTATCCTCTGACCAAGTGGCAAACCAAACAAGTAACTCTTTTTTACTGACATACCTAGAAAATATGAAGGCTGACCTAAGCCAGGAGATCCAGCGAGCTATCAGCAACCACCTAAGCAAATCACAAGGACCACTCACCCATTACCAACTTCCCTTACCTCGACATTCCTGTTAAATGTACGTGGCATCAACCCATCACTTATTGCCCAAAAATGGAAGATCTCATATATAGAGAGTTGGCTTGCCGAAATGGCACATTGCTTCCCTTTCTTTATCCTTACCGAGACTCACCTGAACAACACCCATATGGACGTAGAGGTGAAAATAAAAGATTTCACCATTGTTCGTGCGGATCGCACAGACCGAAATAAGGGAGGGACAGCCATCTTTATCCATGACTCCTTTTCACTTGATGCCAAGGACATATTTTCCAATGTCTACTGTGAATCGGTATCACTATATAGCAAAGCGAAGGACAATCATTGCTGGTCTTTACAGGCCTCCCCAGGCACCTCTAAAGTGCTTTGAAGAGTGCCTTAGCAAAGCCAAGTCCTTCCTTCGGAAGTACCACTCCGGAAACATGCTAGTGATGGGTGATTTTAACCTCCCTCATGTGAACTGGCCCACAAATACTCTGAAGTTAGGCAAGTGCTCAACATCAGATAGAGCAGCAGCAGAACTGCTCTTTAATCTGATGGATGAATACTTCCTGACTCAGCTAGTGCTCGAACCAACGAGGCAGAATAAAACGATCTTGGATCTGGTATTGACCAATCACTCTAGCTACGTTCACAGTATTTCAGTCGAAAGAACTCTCCTCTCAGACCACGACATGGTACTCTGCAATTTATATTCCCGATATATAAAAACCAAACCTTCCAATCCCACTCCATGGCACCCACTTGACAACATAAACTTCCACAAAGCGGACTGGGGAACAATCAGAAAGGATCTGTCTTCCATCGACTGGTCTTTTACTCTCAATTCCTCTCATATTGAGACCGCGTGGCAGCACTTTGAAAACATTGTCACCTATACATGCACTAAACACGCTCCCACGAAATCTACTAATACAAACAGAAACCGGCTCCCTAAAAAGAAAAAACACTCATCTGGTGCATCAAATGACTCAACAAAAAAATCAACCAATTAAAATATTCCCCAACACAACATCCACATTTAACAACAATGAAAAGACTAGAGCTGGAAAAACTTCATCTGCAGACCGACATGAAAACCTCCATTGAAAATCAAAGAGCTGTGGAGGAACAGTGGGTAATCAAAAACATCAAACAGAACCCAAAAGTGTTCTATTCTTATGCAAATAAGCATAGAACCACTGCCTCACCCATTGGGCCATTGATTGATGATAACGGCATTCCGGTTTTCAAACAGGGAAACAGAACCCTCGTAGTCAACTATCGCCCAATCTCACTCACCTCCCACATCATTAAAGTGTTTGAAATAGTGTTAAGATCAAGGATAGTTGACTTCCTGGAGACCCACAAACTCCTAAATGCAAATCAGCATGACTTTCGCTGTGGCAGGGACTGTCTAACACA
Organism: Octopus sinensis; assembly: GCF_006345805.1. Lineage (NCBI taxonomy): Eukaryota > Metazoa > Mollusca > Cephalopoda > Octopoda > Octopodidae > Octopus > Octopus sinensis. Next base: position 160,135,573 of record NC_043000.1, on the reverse strand, counting down.
GCTCTTACACCACATTGAAGATGTACTCAAAGCCTTGGGAACAGGTTCGAACTCTGACGTCATATATCTTGACTTCAGTAAAGCGTTCGACAGGGTAGACCATAATATCCTACTCTCAAAATTGGCAAATGTTGGAATCCGTGGAAATGTTCTACACTGGATTAAATATTTCCTGGCGAATAGAACACAACATGTTGTAGTTGATGGAGTCCACTCAAGCTCAGGAAAAGTCACCAGCGGTGTTCCCCAGGGGACTGATTTGGGTCCGCTACTCTTCATAATTTACATAAACGACCTTTCCAGTGTCGTACATTACTGCAAAGTGAAAATATTTGCTGATGACACTGAGCTCCAACAAATCGTCAACGAAGAAGCAGACCGAACTCAACTCCAGTCTGATCTATATGCTGTGAGTCAATGGGCAGACAGAAACAAAATGCAACTGAACGAGGGAAAATTTGAGCTGATGCATTTTGGAAGAAATTCCTCACTAAAACAATCATACTCTCTTCCTTCAGGGGAACCGCTCTCAGCCTCTAACAATATCAGAGACCTGGGTGTAATTGTTGATGACGATCTCAGTTGGAGTGCACACATCAACAAGAAGGTCGATATAGCTTGTAGGATGAGTTCCTAGATCTTAAGAACTTTCCGGTCCAGAGAACAAGGTGTCATCATTCCACTTTTCTCCTCCTTTGTACGGCCACACCTTAAATACTGCTGCCCACTGTGGTCTCCCTATACAAGACAAAACATCTCCAGAATTGAGTTACCCCAGAGGGCACTCACAAAACGAATTGAAGGCATGGCTGCTCTCGATTATTGGGATCGCCTTAAAGCCTTAAAGCCTTGAAACTTTACTCCCTCAAGCGTCGCCGTGAGCAGTACATCATTTGTACGATGTGGAGAATATACCGCCAACTTTGCCCAAACGACCTTAACATTAGCTTCAAGGTTCATCCAAGACTGGGACCACGGGCCATACGTCCCCTGCCCAGTTCAAGATCACAGCACACATGTACACTGCAACATAATTTCTTTTCCTCAACAGGCCCTGCCCTATTTAACATTGTCCCGAAAGAGATCAAAGAGGAAAAGGATCCCATCAACTTTAAACGAAGTCTGGATAGATTCCTTCAAAGAATACCAGATAAGCCACCCATAATTGGATACAACTCACCCAACAAGAACTCACTACTTGAACAAAACTTGACTTAAACAGGATTCGAATAATCCTATCAGGTGGTGCTATTAAGTTAGACATGGCCTGGACCAATCTTTGGTCGAAACATATCTAAGTTATCTAAGTTATCTAAGTTATCAAAGCCTGTATCACTGTATTTTAATAAATCTATGATAATCATTTTTCTAACACAAAGGTGACACAAAGC
>NC_043000.1:160101682-160131682 GCF_006345805.1 Octopus sinensis | reverse complement strand
TTCCTTCGATTTTGTTTCCATCCCTTACCGAATATCTTCCCGAAACCAAGGATAAAGAAACTCAATGTATGCATTGATTGGTCAGTAAAATAAACCCACCAGATATTTTATTTGCAAAATAAAATACAGTTATGTAGGAAAAAAAGTTATTTAGATAGAAGGTTATCGTTCTCACAGAAAGAACGCTCTTCTCAATGCATACAACATATCAGCCGAAACAAGGTTTTGCACTTCTTGCAGGAATGGTAAAAGCTCAGAATGATTCTCAAATAATTTTTCCTTCTTTTTTTTATCGTATCGAGCGTTCCTACAATCTCAGATATTGTAACTACCCCTTGAGACTTTTTTTCGATTTAATGAGCAAATCTTTATTTTTCTAATACTGTTTAATTCTTTTGCTGAAATATTATGGTGACAAGGGGCAGCTATGTCAATCAATAAACAGATTTTATCATCTTGGCCTTTTTCGACACTATCCAGTTTATTATTAGCTTTAATGGTATTCTATGTACAGGAAGGATCAAAAGAATCGTTACATTTTCTCCCCCAGTTACGGCTTCAGGGTGATAATTATGCCACTTGTCAACAGTTCTGTATTTATAATGCCGACATATTAACTAATGTATATACTGACCAACTGTGACATATCTTGATTTATACTCTGCTGGTACTAAAAGTTTAGATTCAGAGACTCAGTGGTGCAATATTTGAAGTTCATCATTGCAGAATCGGCACTTTGGATTTGTTCCATTCTTTATCACATTGGCCTGTTTTTTCTGGGTCAATAGGCTTTGATCTTGAGCAAAATAGTGAAGTCTTATCTCCCTCACTTTAATCATGAGCTTCGAAGTCGCTGATAAGTGTGCTTCTGGTCAATATCAGCTTCATTGTTACAGCGACATATTTGCCATGCAGAGCTTTAGACAACCACCAACCAGCCAATTGTTCATGCGCTTTTACTTTGCGATAAATATTACATTCTCTACAACATTAGTTGCCACACTTCTTTCAGGCAGTTCATTCAAGAAACAATATCAGATTTTTGCTCTTCCTCATAATAGAATGTTCTTCCTTACACGTCGCATGATTTTCACGAGTTTAAGCAATCAGTCGTTAGTTCTTTCAAAATATTTTTGTGAGGAGCGTCGATAAGTTGGAACTGGCATAGCTAAAATATAGAAAGTGTTAACTAACGCCTCAAAATTTTATCGATGAAAAATTATATCGGAGTTAAGATATATAAATCTATAAGCATCTCAAAGTTTTACCAAACATAGAAAGTAATAGAAATGGCTTACACATTTTAGGGAAGAATTGTTAAATGGCCATCCTATCGTGTGGCTGCTTACAACAGGACTGTGTCATCAATATGATCATCATTATTATTATCAACAAACCTAATGCGTTTCCCAGTCTCTGTATCCTGGATAAGTAATACTTTGTTTTATTGAAACGAGGAATTCAAGAAATATTCAAGAAAAATCACGTAAATGTACTTGAAATAAAAGAAGAAATACATATCAGATTTTAAGTCATTCTATCTATATAGAGCAAACCACAGACAGGAAATATTGAAAATCAAGCAATTCTATATATGCAATAATTTCAGTAAACTTAATATTTTCATAACTGGGATGGATGCCTCTGAGATCTTGTAGCCATTCCTCATTCATGATAAACTATTCGTTAATTAAATTAATTTCAAAATGGCTGTAAGAAAATATTAATTGAAATATTTTTGGAAATGATTGAATGGAAGAAACTGAAAAGAACGGTGCCTCTGAGTCGTCAACGATTTCTTATGCATTAATGTGAGAGATTGAGGTAAAAGTAGGAATAGGCAGGTAGGTAGATATGTAGGTAGGTAGCTAGGTTGCTAGGCATCTAGGTTGATAGGAAGATATGTATGTATGTAAGTAGGTGGGTAGGTAGATAGGTAGAGAGATAGATTGATAGATAGATTTAGCTGCATACATATATGCATGCATACATATATAAATAAATAAATAGCATTTCTTATTGTACAAAAAGCAAGTTATTAAAAGTTAATAGAGAAAATCGAACATTTAATCATATGCCTTCTGCAAAGAAATTTAAAGAATGGAAATATCGTGTTCAGAATTATATGTGTGTGTGCCTACATGCATACATGCCTACATGCATACATACATACATACATGCATGCATACACACATACATACACACATACATACATGCATACATGCATACATACATACATACAAACATATATACATACATACATGCATGCATACATTCATCCATTTTGTTATCCTTTTATTGTTTTACTTATTTCAGTTCTTTAACTATGACTATGTTGGAGCACCGCCTTGAAGAAACTTAGTTGAACAAATCAATCCCATGACTATTTATTCTATCGGTCCCTTTAGCTGAACCGTTAAGCTGTTAAGCGGTACTGGGGCAAGAAACACAGACACGAGGACACAAACAAATCGATATTTATATACGTATATATATATATATATATATATATATTATATATATATATATATATATATATATAATGTGAAATAGAAAGATGAATAATCTTGTAGTAGATTAATCAAAAGTTAAACCGATACCTTAGTAGCAAAAATCACAGCAGTAAACAGCACGGTTGGAGGTACAACCATCTGGCGTTGCAACCGTGCGTTGGTGCGGATAATTGAAATTAATTTCAATCTGCGTTCAGCTCCATTTTCAATTCACCAATAATGTTTTATATATATATATATATATATATAATATATATATATATGTATGTATATATATATTCAAAATGTGACCGTTGGCAATTTTTTTCCTCTGTCTTCCCTTCCTTGGATCTTTCATTTTCTTATGTTTCTGGCGAAGAGCTCCGCCAGAAACGTTAAGTCCTCCTTCTTTCTTTCCTTTCCTGAGCGTCCAATAACACTATACTTGTTCCTCTCTATACTTGTTCTCACTCAAGCTATTTTCTTCTAGAGAGTTTCTAAGATCTGCCTACACATTGCCAACCTTGTCTCTCTCTCTCTCTCTCTTCTCTCTCTATATATAATATATATATATATATATATAGATATATATATATATATATATACACGTACATATACATATATATGTGTGTATATTTATACATATAATATATATAGGTACATAAATATATGTATATATGTATGTGTATATATCTGTATTTATACGTACATAAATATATTATATATATACATATGTATATGAATATATATATATATATATATATATATATATATATCAGTATATGTATACATATATATGTATATATGCATATATATATATATATATATATATATATATATATATATATATATATATATATATATATATATATATGTATATATTATATATATAAAAATTAAGGGTAGAATTGATATTAGTCAATTAAAACCAGTGGTCTAGCACATTAAAAAGAATCCGAAGATTAAAATATTTATATATACCAATTAAGGACTGAACACGAAAAGGTGGACAGTCAACATGCTAGATATAGACGTCAAATCGCCATTCTCCACAAGGATTATGTTCTCAAATAAAATAAAATTCAGCACGACCTAAAGCAATGGATGAGACAAAAGAAAAATACTAAGTGGAATAATTACCTACGTACTGCAGTTTCAGCTATTAATATCACAAGGATATCTGTAGCTTCATCAGCGTAGTTTGTTATGAGCATAATATGCTGTACTAGATGAAAAACGGTACCGGAGTCCCGCATGCAAAAAGTACAACCTATTACGTTCGGATGTATCTTTCGAATGCCTCTACTTTTGGCGCGCTGATAATCGAAAAACTAGCCTGCAGCCAATAATTAGCAGCAGTCAATTTATCGGTTCGAGAACATATATTTCATATTTAAAAATTAATTATTCCACTTAGTATTTTTCTTTTGTCTCATCCATTGCTTTAGGTCGTGCTGAATTTTATTTTTATTTGAGAACATAATCCTTGTGGAAAATGGCGATTTGACGTCTATATCTAGCATGTTGACTGTCCACCTTTTCGTGTTCAGTCCTTAATTGGTATATATATATATATTATATATATATATATATATATATATGCATATGTATATATATGTATACATGTAATTTTATATAATTTTATATGAAATAATTTTATGTATACATGTATATGCATATAATATATAATATATATATATATATATATATATATATATATATATATATATATATATATATATATATATATATATATATATATATATATATATTATATATGTATATATATGTACAAAATATGAGAGTTTAGTTCACAGGTCATCTAACCGATCATGTGTATTAGGTAAGTATTGTAACGGAATACTAGGGCTCCAAAGTTGTACCTCAGGCGGTTGTTATGGAACCATTGCAGATTTCCGATATAGCGGATAAGTAATTGGTTAAGAGAACAACAAACGTTAAGGCAAGGCAAACATCTCAAGTCATATACATCATTATTGTTGGAAAAACTTCAAAATCTTACAGATGTTTCTGGAATATCCCATAGTATAGGATGGATATTCCGTCATCACAGACAAATAGGGAAAATGAGGAGGGCGTAAATTAATGAAATAATGACATAGATGACAGAGGTAAAGGAATAAGTTGAGGAAAAGAGAGAAGAAAAAAGAAGCATAAAAGTTCACAGTTCAACTTTCCGCGGTTGTAGGACCTTAGGTGTAATCCAGCGTTCATCCATGTGTGTTAAAGTCCTGATATTGTAAACATCCAGAGAAAAAAGACGTGAGCATATCAACGTTCAATAACAGAATGGTGGTGGAGATGGCTATTAAGTGGTAAAAGGAAAGAAAAGTAAGTAGATAGAAAGGGAGGTAGATAGAGTGGGGTGAAGTTAAGGATTGCCTTTAGGATAAAGTAAGGTATATAAACATACTGTGTCTAAGAATATAGTGTATATCCGAGAAGATGAGAGAGAGGATGTGGAGGTAGAGGAAGATAACGTAAAAAAATAGAGCAAAAGGGAGAGAAGGAAAGGAATTTAAATAGAGTAGCAGGTGCCTGTGGTATTCGTCTAGTCTATAGGGGTTGTATTCACTCAGATGTAGCTCCATGTTTTAGACCGAATGTGCTATGAAGATGAATATTATTTTTCGGAATTTTTTTCATAAGCACCGATTAACATTGGAAGCGGAAACGGCCGTAAGAAATGTTATGTCATGTTTTGCATTAAAAAGTAATCAACTGATGTAGGTCAACGTTTTTTTTTGTTGATCAAATGTTTTCTCCATTTTCTGATTTTTTAAATATATATATATATATATATATATATATACATGTATATGTATGTATGTATGTATGTATGTATGTATGTATGTATGTATGTATGTATGTATGTATGTATGTATATATGTATGTATCTATCTATCTATATATATACTATAGCCTCGGGCCCAAAAAGTACTTGTTAGTGGATTTAGTAGAGGGAAACTGAAAGAAGCCCGTTGTATATATGTGTATGTTTGTATGTGCGCATGTGTGTATATGTGTGTGCTTGTTTCCCCACCATCTCTTAGGAACCGATGTTGGTGTGTTTACGTCCGGTAACTTAGTGGTACAGCAAAAGCGACCGATAAACTATGTACTAGGCTTACGAAGAATAAGTCCTGAGATCGATTTGTTCGACTAAAGGTAGTGCTTCAGCATGGCCACAGTGAAATGACTGAAATAAGTAAAAGAATTTTTAAAAACTATGCCATTTTAATCCCGAGCAACGCCTTCTTTGTTTGCTTGTAAATCTATAAAAAATATGCACAAAATTCATTCAGGTTAATCGCGCAAGATATTGGGTGATATATACCAGCTTTGTTGTGCCAAAGCACTCTGTTAATTGTCTCTCTTATCAACTTCTTACGCACTCCAATACTCATGAGATGTTAAGGTCTAGTGTGGAAAGGAAGCGCAACCCATTCCTCTGAAGACCCGGATATATTTCCAGTCGTAGCCTATCAGTTCAGTACATACCGTGTTTTTGAAAGATACACAAGTAGTATGTTCTGAATTGCTTCTGAATTAAATAAGGGATTTCAACGTGTCTTGCACCAAAGAAGTCGGATTCTGTGTCTCAGAAGATATCTACAAAGTATTTGCTTTTGTAACAGGTTCTGAGAAAACGAAATTATCATGAAGATTTTTCACTTCATATATGTGTGCGTGTATGTGTGTACATGCTTGTGTGATGTGTACGTTTTGGGGACGCGATTGTGCGTGCTTGCCTAGTTAACCACATTTTAACTCATGTTATCGTTTCACACAGATATCCCAGTTGATGTCATCGATCCTCAGTGGATAGAAAGCATAATTCTGTAAAACTTTGTTATTCAACATTAATCCATAAAAACCAGTTCCGTTTGGCTTGGCTCACAGGAGAATTTAGTTAGAGAACATCTTTGAAAAATCTTTCAAGCATGAAATGGAACAAACATAAGCTGTTTCTACATTTCTATGGGTAATACGCTTATGTCAATGCGTATATATTGCTGTGGATATAATGTTATTTTACATATAAAAAGTATGTTTAATATTTTACTGAAATGACTTGTGCAAACTGGAGTCTTCGTATTGTTAATACCTATGGTTAATACCTATAGTTGCGCAGAAAATGCTGCTTCCATCTCTGTTTTAAACATCGATTTCATATATAAGCATGACAGCATATATTTATAGGTATATAGGTAATAACATGTTTTAACTCTGTCTTTAGATATTAATGACGTAAGTATAAAGGAACAGCGAATGAGGGAATGATAAGCGGTTTGTTGTTTGGACTCCTGCTCTTATTTCCTTCCGTACCCCCCCCCCACACACACACCCTCTACGAGCTTGAAATAATCAAAAATGCCACTTAAACAGAAATTACGTTACGCAATTTCTGAAGAAAAACAATGTAAGGTTTTAAGAATTCTTGCCCCAATACTGAAAACAAAAATAATCTAGCAAATATCATAAAAATATAGCAAAGTCAATTATCTATCTTAGAGGTATAAAAATTCATTCAATGTACGTAATATATCAACATCTACAACAGCAAGTCAACAGCAAGTAAAATAATTTTTATAGATTTGAAAATTAGAAAATGTGTCGTAAAAAGTGATTTAACTCAAGACGACAGGTTAAAAATAAGATAAATGAGTAAATAATGCTATAAATTTTTTTTGATTAAGTCATCTCTCAAGTATGCCGCAGAAAACGTCAAATTTTAGGGAATAAATAGATTTTACCACTCTAATAATGATAGTCGAACAGGTGAAGACAGTTATGTATTAAATTAACACAGAGGAAAAGACAAATACTTGGATAAATAAATGTATGAATAAATAATTGGAGATATGTATTGTTAAATATTGGCCAGTATATGAAAATTTCCAAAATGGGAATATATTTCTATTCATGATTACTAAAAAGTATACTAGAAACCGTAGAGAAATTAATATAAAGGACCGTTATAAAGAAGGACATAACAATTCTGAACTGAAGCCTTGAGAATTGCCAGATGTCAACAATGAAAAAGAATGCAGACTAACAGCGTTGGGACACACTTAAGGATATTTATCGTTATGGAATCAAAGGAAATATAATGTATAATACACTCCCAATAGTAAGTTGCATCGGAAATATTTGAAGTTTTACATATGTAAACATAAAGAAAGATATAACAGTATGCATTATATAATACATACCACAAATGAAGTTTATACATGTATGAAATATAATTTATACTGTTCTGCTCATGGAAACGTATTATATTGTAGTCAGGATAAAACTTATCAGTAACTATTTGGGAATTTACTCCAGAATTAAAAGTTAAATCGTTATACAGTAACTACTGTGCTTCGAAATAATTTTCACCTACGCTAGCTTTTGCTGTTAAGTCCAATCGTATAACATAAACAAATATTTCATCAAACAATTAGGCATAGACTTTGTATAGAAAATGAGAGTCAAATACATAATATTCAAAAAGATCATGATGTTGGTGTGAAGTATATTCATAAACTGAGACTCCCGCAAGTAAATCAGATAAGAGTAAATACATATTATCTGAACGCAGATAATCAAAAATATAGTATGACAACTTAGTTAATATGAATAGCGATTCTATAAACTAACGGCGATAAAAGATATATGCAATATCATCTGCTTTGTTTAAATATCAAACCCCTCCACCCGAACATATCGGACTATTTTAAACAATTTGTCCTATATATCTCGGATGGAAAGGAGTGATTTCAGGTACATGTTGCTGCTGTTCAATCAGGTCCGCCACCACGTGAATAATCACTTCTTGGCTCGCTGTTATTTAAGTTTTATCGTAATATATGATGCAATTACAAACATGTTAATATTCTTGATCATAATGGAAACCACTTAGCTTCCTAATAGTAGTCCTAATTCATTAATAGCTTCATAAAAATGAAAATCTTAGGCCACTTATAATTTTTAACTAAAGTTCAGAAAATAAGTTCGCCGGACACATTTAGAAAGCATGGGCAATTGCACCAGTAAAGCCATTCTTCCGAAACGTATTTAGAATAGGATATACAACTTTGTACACAACAAATACGAAAGAAGCAAATCAGAATGAGAGAGCCCACTACCGGATGTATAGAACGCAATTATGTAATACAATCATCTATTAGAAAACATTCGTTTTCGATGACAGAATGTTTCATATGCTTATGTAATAATTACGTGACATATTTCTCAGGCCTATCTCCGACTTGCTTCTTCATGGAAAGAGGCTATGATTGAGAAAATCCTCGATGTAATTGGAATATTTTGACGGATGATGATACAGGAATACGAAAAGGCAGAAAGATAGATACTCATTGATTCTGTGACGCCCTTTCACTGCGAATAGCTCGAAACGGAGAAAGGTGCCGAGAGAGAGATGACAAAAGGTGAAGAGAAAGGAAATTGGAAGCTATAACATTAAATAAAAGCTATCTAGGTAGATGTCTTTATTTGCATCTATATATTGCCTATCTATCTTCCAGGCTGCATAAAGAGATAGACAACCAGAGAGACAGACAAAAAGACAGATAGTGAGACAGAGAGGCAGGCAGGCAGGTTGACGGACGGACGGGCAGACAGACATATTGGAGGTCAGATAGATAGACTGATAGTTTGATAGATAGATAGATAAATAGATAGATAGATAGATAGATAGATAGATAGATAGATAGATAGATAGATAGATAGATAGATAGATAGATAGATAGATAGATAGATAGATAGATAGACAGGGAACTTGCTATCATACAATGGTGGTACAGCAATCTAGATTCCTTTAAATAGCGCCAATTAGGAAATAATAATCTTTTGCATTATAGGCCCATGGCCTGAAACGTCTCATCGATTCTAATGTCCAGCTGGTTCTGATCTCAATGACTCCGAAAGGATGAATGCAAAGTTGACCTCGGTGGAATTTTAACGCAGAACGCAAAGCCAGAAGAAACGCCGTTATGCATTTTGTCCGGCGTGCTAATGATTCTGCAAGCTCACCACCTTCAGTTAGAGGAAATAATAAACTATCTGAAAATGGTGGGCTCTTTTAAATAATTACTCGTCTAACTAGAATTAGTAGTTACACGTACCTCAAATCCTGCTGTAACAAGAGGTATCCTTACTTTATCATTCCGTATTAAAGAGATGATCTTATTTGTAATCACATTAGTCATAGTTTTATACAACCTGGTGTTGATAATAATAATAGCAGTATTGCAAAACATTACATCTCATGCGCATAGAACACATATCTAATGATGACTAAGTTGTTTTTATAAATATTTCACGATTATTCACTATGGAAACACAATTACAGCATTGACAAAATATTCTAGACTACTATGTTGTTTCCAATTTGGAACATATTTCTCATGTTTCAGTTTCAGTCTCTTAATAACAATATTAGAGTACCTGGCCGACATGTCTTACCTTGCATAAAATGTGATTTATATAATTATTACATAATCGTACATAACACCTGCAACTAGTAATATTTTCCTGACAGTCGAGGCCATAACAAATGTAAACTTTCTCTCTCTCTCTCTCTCTCTCTCTCTCTCTCTCTCTCTCTCTCTCTCTCTCTCTCTCTCTCTCTCTCAGTATTGAATGCTTTCGTTCTATGCTCCAATCATATGTGTTATAATAATATACTAGCGGGCGTCGCGGCCTTCAGTCCGGTCTCTATGGTGTTGAAATGCATTCATAAGGCACATATTGTCGTCTATCCTATACTCTCTTTTACTTGTTTCAGTCATTTGACTGCGGCCATGCTGGAGCACCGCCTTTAGTCGACTTATTCTTTGTAAGCCCAGTACATATTCTATCGGTCTTTTTTGCCGAACCGCTAAGTGACGGGGACGTAAACACACCAGCATCGGTTGTCAAGCAATGCTAGGGGGACAAACACAATCACACAAACACACACACACATATATATATACATATATACGACGGGCTTCTTTCAGTTTCCGTCTACCAAATCCACTCACAAGGCTTTGGTTGATCCGAGGCTATAGCAGAAGACACTTGCCCAAGATGCCACGCAGTGGAACTGAACCCGGAACCATGTGGTTGGTTAGCAAGCTACTTACCACACAGCCACTCCTGCGCCTATGTCCATTTTCCTTAAAATTAAAGTTGTTAAAAGGTATATTGTGTAACATAATATTTAAAAATCACATTTTATGCAATTCAGGAGATTCCTGTTAGCGTTTTGGGAACCGCATAACAGCGATAATAGCGGTTTTGGTGGTAATTATACCATAGCTGGAAATTAACGGCTGATGAGAGTAGGGGACAAACCCCTAATTTTTACCCTCATAACCGACGAGTGGCGTGACTGACGGATGACGACACAGCCGAAGCCGATGACTAGCATCTAAGGGAGATAATCCCCTTTCTTTATATCCGTTTTCCCTTCCATATTTTAAGGGGGCCATAGGGCAACAGATTTTAGAGGCTAAAGATACGCCATAAAGGTAACCTTTGTAACGAGAAACCCGCCTTGCCCAATAATTAATATATATATATATATATATATATATATATATATATATGTGTGTGTGTGTGTGTGTGTGTGTGTGTGTATGCTTAGGCGTGGCTATATAGTAAGAAGCTTCATCCCCAACCACATGGTTACTGGTTCAGTCCCACTGCGTGTCACCTTTCGCATGCGTCTTCTAATATAGTCTCGGGCTGACCAAAGCCGTGTGAGTGGATCTGTTAGACGGAAACTGAAAAAGTTCTGTCGTACATATGTGTGTGGTTGTGTGTGTCTCTGCTTATCCTCCCCCACCCGCTAACGCTTGACAATCTATGTTGGTGTGTTTACGTCCCCGTAACTTAACAATTCGGCAAAAGTGACTGATAGAATGAGTACTTGTCTTACAACGAATAACTCCTTGTGTCGCATTCTTTTACTTGTTTTAGTCATTTGACTGCGGCTATGCTGGAGCACCACTTTAAAGGGTTTTAGTCAAAGAATGCGACACAAGTACTCATTCTATCAGTCACTTTTGCCGAACTATTAAGTTACGGGGACGTAAACACACCAACATAGATTGTCAAGCGTTGGTGGGTGGGGGAGGACAAAAATATATATTGAAAACCGCATTTAGCTAAATTTGGACATACGGCAGTTTAATATAATAGCAACGATATGTGTGGGCGTGTGTGTGTATTATGTATATATATATATATGTGTGTGTGTGTGTATGTGAGCGTGTGTGTATATATATATATATGTTTGTTGTCTGTGTGTGTAAAGAGAGAGAGAGAATTATGCGGATACACAGATTAGATACATTAAATATATTAATTATATTAAATACTAGCTGAATTACACGGCGTTGCTCAGGTTACATCTCTTTTTATTCAGATTAGACTAAAAACAGATTTATTTTAAAATATCTATATTTTATTAAAAATACATCCAAACTGTAATGATAATGTTTGTTTACAACTGAAAAATCTCTCAATCTTGAAGTACCTCAGGGTAAACAATATTCATTGTGTAAGTTTTTGATGGTGTCCAAATTAATAAATTGTTGATGCTTCCAACTCATGAGCAACCAACATAGAGTTGGCCTTGGGCGAAGCATCTAGTAGAGAGATGACGTCCAACTACCTTGAGGGATTGACTCTGAGATTTGTTAATTGAAATACCAAAGCTTAGTTTGACTGGAAAAGATGCCTCTTAAATTCAAATGGAACATATATTATGAGAGGAAATTTTGGAATACAGACATTCTCTTCTTTATGACTACATGTTGTTATTGTCGCTATAGGACATGGGGCTTCATGGAGTTCTATTACACAGGCGATGTGGTTCAAGATTCATAAGCAACATAACGGGAGCGCCCAGCTTAAGTGCCAAGTTATCTGGTGGCATCCCGGTTGGTTTAAGTGTGTTCAGAAACTCAACAGAGTACTGAACAGACTGACGTTGATCGACTGTTGCGTGGATTCATGGAAAAGTCATTTTTGATGCCTGTGTTAACTTTTGAAATTCATGATTGAGTTTATCAAATTATCAAACATTTCATTAGTTGGAGCGAGTACAGCTGCTTCACATAGTCAGTATACATCAGTGTAATTGACAACCATACATACATTCTCACATTCACTGACAAACACATTCACTCTCACATACACTCACATACATATACTAACAGAGACACGCAGAGACATACATTTCCGTAGCGAGCGCGCAAGTACACACACTCTTACAGACACATACACACTCATATACAAAATGTGTGGTGGTGGTGGTGGTAGTGACATAAAATCTCCTTTACCTACCCGTGCGTAACGAACGCGCAAACACGCATTCACACACACATATACACTCAAATACAAAAATGTGTCGTGGTGTTGGTGGTATACAATTTCTTTTACTATCTCGCACGTAACGAACACATACACATTGACAGATACATACACACTCATATACAAAATGTGTCGTCGTCTTCATCGTGGTATAAAATGTCCTTTACTATGCCGTACGCATCGAACGCGCAAACAGTCGTACACTGACAGACACATACGCACTCATCCAAAATGCATCAACGTCGTCGTCGTCGTATAAAATGTCCATTACTATGCCGTACGTAACGAACGCACAAACAGACGCAAATAGTCACAGGCACATACACACTCATGTATAAAATGTGACGTCGTCGTCGTCGTATAAACTGTCTGTTACTATAGCTTGCTATAGAAAGATTGTAATCGAGAGAATGTTATGATGTTTTAATCAGAATGAAAAGAAAAATTACATGTTGACACACTAGTGCGGTGTAATACTATTACCTTGTAAAATTAGATTTGATTTGGTTGAGCTGTTTCAGAATGCATAAGAAATAGACAGAAAGACAAAGGATTTTATATAGAGAGAAATAATACGTAGGGTATGAAATGAGCACTACTAAGCGTCTTCTATATAGTTATCCCTGGATCTCATCTATGGACTATATATATATATTATCTAAATAGATCAGCGACAGGCAAGTGTATTATATATATGTATATATACATACACACACATATGTATGTATGTAGGTATCTATCTATCTATCTATCTATCTATCTATCTATCTATCTATCTATCTATCTATCTATCTATCTATCTATCTATCTATCTGTCAAGCTATCTTTCTACATATGCATAGTGAAAGTGTGAGGGAGAGAAATAGACTAAAACTTACCAGAAGAAATAATTCAACCAGCAATAACTCACTTTGAATAATTAAGAAAAGATGAAAATATAATGAATGGTTTACAGTGGGAAATGCTTAAAACAAGTTTCCAGATGATCCGGGCTTAAAAATTGAAGGACAGTTTTACAATGAAGTCATCGATAGCGCAGAAAATTCAAACCGAATGGAAATGCCTGCAACAGCTTCAGTTCAGAGATTTGCTAAGTAAAGGTAGATTTGATTGGCGTTCTACACGTTTGTTGTTTCTGGGTATGTAGGGGGTGTATGTGTGTGTCTGCATGTGTTTCCATGTGTGTAGTGCACTTCACTTCAAAGCCTCAATTTATGTGTATTCATGCAACGGAGCTCTTATTGCAATCATTCCATCTCTCCTTCTAAAACGTTGCATTCTGATGATATGAGGCATTAATTTAAAATCAAAATACAAACAGATGAAAAATATACCGCAAAGTAACTCATCCGACGATCGAGCAGTTCCGACAGGCTACTGTTGCGAACTGTTATAGTAACATTGAAAGGATGAAAGCAAAAGTAGATGTCAGTGAGATTAGACATTATATTGCTGGCAGCCGGAGTAAATATCGTATGGCAGACGTTCTAACAATTCTACCATGTCGCTGCTTTTTCTCATCATATTCCAGACGCTGAATTGTAACTACACTAGAGCATTTGTTAACTCAAAATATCCTGCCGACAAGTTTGCTTCCACTTAACTACTAGAAATAATGGCTACAATATTTTCAAATCATACTGTTGATCTAGAGCAGATTCCATGCGGGTTAAACTGGGGCTAAATAATCACACCAATAAAACCAACAACTAACAAGAATATTCGCAGTGGGATGCCGTTGTCAAAGTTCGGATGAAGTAAACTTTTCCCTATATGGATTGGTAAGAAGATATAATAGTTTAATACATAACAGTTTAATACCACTAGGTACTGCTTGGATTAGGTAAGACAAACTCACACCTTTGTAAACTCTAAATCTCTCTGTACCCATATTTTCCCTTCCATATTTTCACTGTGAATATTGACCGATTCAATATCACTACTCTAAAACGGTTTTCAAAAAAATTATGGGAACCTTCCTACCTTTTCTGCCTAATCAATTTTCAGCCATTGCATATATACCATAATTTAGATAATTTATAAGTATAGGTACAAGAAAATCTGGAACCGTTACCTATGACAAGCCAGGCGATAATATATTTCTTAGGGGCTTACGATCATGACACCAGAGATACGCTTCAGCTTCTGGAAGAAACCCTCAGGAATTTTCAAGCATATAAAGTTACACAGCAGCAAATCCCATTGAACATCGACTTAGAGAATCATTAAAGAGACTAGAAAGGGTTCAAGCGTTAAGATGCAACAGTCGTCGGAACAACTCATTCAAAATCAGTCAATCGCCAGCTAAATTACTGATGTTTGCTACAGCATTACGCCATCAAATTGGTCACTAGCTTAGGACGAATTATGTTTCACTATTTCCGGCTGAGCAAATTGTTTCTGCACTTACGAAGCCTTGGCATTTGACAAGAGGGCGCCTAAAATCTTCCGCCAATAGATAGCAGTTAGTCATGTGGAAATGTATCACAGAGTCGTTTTACAGAGGCAGTAATTTGGCACGCATACCGCTTCCTTTCCTAACAGTTTCATAAACGCACGGACATAGATCTATGTGCGCATAGAAATGTATGTGAGAGTGCGTATGAGTATGCGTACGTGTGTGTGTGATGAGATATATGACTATGTTTGTTTGCATCCGTTGGTATGTGCGTTTGTGTATAAGCGATTGAATATCATTTGTAGATTTCTATGTAAATACATACGCACACTCACGCATAAACAAGCATATACATATATGTTCTATACATACAGACATATATGAATGTGTGTATGCGTGTATGTGTGTGTATTTTGTGTGTTCTGTATATATATATATATATATATATATAGATAGATAGATAGATAGATAGATAGATAGATAGATAGATAGATAGATAGATAGATAGATAGATAGATAGATAGATAGATAGATAGATAGATAGATAGATAGATAGATAGATAGATTGATAGATAGATAGATAGATAGATTGATAGATAGATAGATAGATAGATTGATAGATAGATAGATAGATAGATTGATAGATAGATAAATGCGCAGGAGTGGCAGTGTGGTAAGTGGCTTGCTTAACAACCATTTGGTTCGGCGTTCAGTCCCACTGCGTGGCACCTTGTTCAGGTATCTTCTACTATAGCCTCGGGCCGACCAAACACTTGTGAGTGGACTTGGTAGAAGGAAACTGAAAGAACCCCGTCGTATATATATATATATATATATATATATATATGTTCGTTTGCCCCCCCCCCCCCCAACATCGCTTGACACCCGATGCTGGTGTGTTTATGTCCTCGTAACATAGTGGTTCAGCGAGAGAGACCGATAGAATAAGTACTAGACTTACAAAGAAGACCTGGTGTCGATTTGATCGACTTAAGGCGGTGACCCAGCATGGCCGAAGTCAAATGACTGAAACAAATAAAGATAAAAGAAATAAGCGAATGCTTTTGTAAGACTACACATGTATGTATATATATATATATATATATATATAGAGAGAGAGAGAGAGAGAGAGAGCGAGAGAGAGAGTCGGATAGATAGATAGATAGATAGATAGATAGATAGATAGATAGATAGATAGATAGATAGATAGATAGATAGATAGATAGATCGATAGATAGATAGATAGATAGATAGATAGATAGATAGATAGATAGATAGATAGATAGATAGATAGATAGATAGATAGATAGATAGATGGATGGATGTTTAAGATTGTTCTTGCTATTGAGAGTAAATTCAACTCTTCCACCTAACCTAGTTCACTAAAGATGTTATAAACTCTATTTAATAAACCTGAGATTGAAAAACTTTCGTCTTTAAAATGAAAGTTACTCTGGAATGCACCTGTTTTAGTGTCTTTGAAATTACAGCTTCATAAACTTTATAGTAGAATCGCAACATCACGTACATTATTATTTCGTCCAAGGTTCGGGGTCTGAGATCAACTGTTCAGTTTCCCTGTGCCTTAGGACGTCAGTGCTTTTTAGTATGCATCAAATACAGGGGCCACCGAATTTTCTCTCCCGTATACTAGATCTTATTCGTTCTATATCAAGGTTCACTCTCATCTCATTGGTTCTCTATTGTATGTGTACACTAACATTATACATGCAGTGATGAATTCTCACCTTATTTATTTCAACCCTTCGCAAACACTCTATTTTCAAAACGCATATTAACAAATACATACACACACACAAACAAATGCATATATATAGACACTCAGGCGCGTGCACTTGCATATATATATTTACGATCACGTAGATAATTTGGTGAGTAAAGGGCTATTTACATATTTATTTGACTATCTAAATAAATATGTGTGAAACAGATGTCATAGATCTTACCCAAGTAACTCCACAGCTCCTGTGGCATGTATTTGAACAGGTATGATAAGACGTGGCATAATGAATGCTATAATAAAAGAATTATGATATAGAAATTTCTCATTTAGCTGAACATGTGTAATAGTGAATTGTAACGACAATTTGGAGGAAACAAGTAGAAATCAAGCCATCAGCTTTAATGTTCTTACAGTTGTTTATAGGGAAGATAAAATTACGGGCACATTTTGTTTGTTTTTTTAAATGTCATCAGCATAATATAGTCCACTCTTATCTAATTGCCAAGTGAATATTTAGGTTGTGTTATTAATGACCAGATGCCAAGATGCACAAATATGCAAATGAAGCTGTCAGCTATTGCAATAGTTGTTTGATAACTTAATATAGCTGCGATTTTCAAGGTGGCGAGCTGGCAGAAACGTTAGTACGCTGGGCGAAATGCTTAGCGGCATTTCGTCTGCCGTTACGTTCTGAGTTCAAATTCCGACGAGGTCGACTCTGCCTTTCATCCTTTCGGAGTCGATAAATTAAGTACCAGCTACGCACTGGTGTCAATGTAATCGATTTGATACATTTGTCTGTCCTTGTTTGTCCCCTCTATGTTTAGCCCCTTGTGGGCAATAAAGAAATAAGAAACATTAGCACACCGGGCGAAATGCTTAGTAGTGTTCCGTCTGACTTTAAGTTCTGAGTTCAAATTCCAGAGACACACGACTACATGAACTAAAAGATATATTCATCACCAGGAACTACCCCACTTCACTAATTGACATATGTTTACAACGTGCCCTTCAATTCAACATCTAAGGATTCAGACATCCCAAATTAAAGAAGGATTTACAACCAAAAGCACTATCATAGATCGCCACACACAACCCTCTCAACAATGAAGCTTTCCACACCATCCTTCAAAATATTACCGTGCTAAAAAAGGACCACAGAATGAACTTAATCCTCCAAACACACAACATCATAAAAAGCAAGAGAAAACCCAACTCTATGAAAAGTCTCCTAACAACAACACAGAAGCCGTCAGTAAAAAAATGTGGAAGCCCCTACTGTGGGATATGCGTCAATTTCATTGAGGAGTCAGAGTTCTCCTTCAAATAAGGACAACTATTCACAGTTAAAAGCAGCTTCACATGTGCTTCGGAGGACCTGATATATGCACAACCTGCTCTGGGTGTCAAGAGCAATACATAGCCCAGAGAGAAATCAGTCAACGCCAAAGGATGGCTCTGCACAGATCCCAAATTAAAATTCCCTAAAACAGAAAAATAGAATTCAGCCAACACATCCACATTTGCGCCAATAACAAAAATCCAGGCTTCAGAATTTCGCCGCTCTACCAATTCAGAGATGATACATCCTGTAGCCAACATTCTTTATTAGAAAATACAGACCCCTTTTCAACGCGTCTACAACAAACGACATATTTACCACGGCCTTGGAATAACACAAATACACACGCAAATATTAAAAATGATACACTCAAGAGATTCCCAAGAATTCATTAAAAAACCGTCCCAATCACTGCTTTAATCCATCACGAGTCACTTTTAGGTCACTTGACCATTTAACCCCTCACTACTATCATAATATTTATCCTTCTTTTACTCCTTTCTCTTTCTTCTTCTTCTTCTTCGTCTCCTTCCTAACTTTACCACTATTGCTGTTCAGAATAACACCTACGCAAATTTTATAAACAAAACATTCAAAAGAGATGTCTCAGGGATTCAAACACAACGGGTCACTTTCAGGACACTTGACCATTTAACATACTACTATCATGGCACTCCCTCATTCTTCTTCTTCTTCTTCTTCTTCTTCTTCTCTTCTTCTTCTTCTTCTTCTTCTTCTTCTTCTTCTTCTTCTTCTCTTCTTCTTCTTCTTCCCTACCAAGAATTCACAACGACCTCAAACCCTCAAGAGTAAACAAGAGAGACAGAAACAGGCAAAAACAACTACTTGGTGATTTCGAGATTTACAACAATCCCGCATCATCATCCTGGTTGCCCAGCCAAGCTTGACTAAGCTTCACCCTGTGTCCAGTCAGCCCTACTCCTGGTAACACTACCACTTTCATAGCTCACATCTCCTCATTCACCAAGTCTTCACAAAAGTAAGAAATGGGAGAGAATAGAAAGATACAAAAATAAAAAATGTCCCTTATATTTGAAAACTATGGAAATATTTAAAAAAGAACATTTCATTGTATTTTCCCGCAATTTAATTGTCTTTATGTAAAAGTCACAAAGACTGATGTTCTTCAGCATTTTTGCATTTTCTTTCTGGCCTCATACTCCTTATACATATTAACTCGTGCGTTCCTTCTCAACCTTCTACACACACATACATACATTCAGACACACTCACACGGAGACACATATATACATATACGTATGTATATTTATATATATATATATATATATATATATATATATATATATATATATATAATACGTATATAATATATATATACGTATATATATACAAACATGCATATATATATGTACATATATATATATATATATATATATATACATATATATATATATATATATGTATATATATATATATTATATATATATATATATATATATATATGCAAATATACATTATGGATGTGTGAGGAAAGAGGTGGGATTAGCTTCTGGTTAACTGTGTGGCTAAATCGACTGGCAGACATGAAATTGAATCACGTACGTATGAACAGAAGTTGTGAAAACTAAATTTCACTTAGATAAATAGACTTGAAAAGTCGGTCGTGCAGAAACACAACAATATACCAAGAAAAGTTTATTTCTTCAATTTAAAGTGAATTTACTTGATCTTGTAACTATTTCTAATCTTTTGTTATATATTTTGAATTGATAAAGTTGAGGACTATGACGACGACGACGACGGCAGTTTTAACCATTGTGAACAAGTTTACACATCAGTAAGACTTGTATGCTTTTATTATATATTTTGTGTTTATTCGCAAGAACACAGAGTATGATTTCATAGATGTACACACACATATCTATCAATCAGTCTGTCTGTCTCCCTATCTATCTGTCGATCTCTTTCTGTCTCTCTCTCTCTCGTTATATATATATATATATATATATATATATATATATATATATATGTGTGTGTGTGGTGTGTGTGTGTGTGTGTGTGGTGTGTGTGTGTGTGTGTGTGTGTATATAAACAGTAGGTTGCAATGTTCCTCCAAAATTGTCACTGAAATGTTAGCAGGGTGTTAAAAAAACCTATATTGCTAGAAATAAGAGCTAAGAGGCTCTACTGCTTTAGTTAACGCACATGAATGAAAACACATACACTAACAGGGACCATAACTGTCCGAAAAATGCCGACCGAGTATTCTTAAAACTGACATCAGTTTGGGCAATTTCCGTAGCCATCATCAGTTAGGCCGGCTCGGCGTTCCTCTTTTTCCGAGTCTGTTTCTCCACTAGTATATATGATTTCGTCATACAGTGCCCTCCCAAAACGTCTGAGAGGCCTACATGTGGTGGATGTAATTGTTCTGAAAACAAAATTGGATCTGCTCTTGTCAAGTGTTCTGGATGAACCTACCTTGAGACAAGATGCAGGCAGCAACATTACTCCCTCATTCAACAAATGCCACATATCACATAAGGTTTCAAGTGGTGAATGTTTAGCAAGGCTAACGATGATGCTCCAGCATGGCTGCAGCTCTCATGCAGAAACTAGTAAAGGAAAAAATATATAAGTGTGTATATAAACTTTTATGTATGAAAGGTATATGAAACGTATTTGTTCATATATTCACTTTTCTGCCATTTGTTTGTTCAAACGCGAATGCTGAGTGTAGTCCAAGCAAAATTAAAGTTTGCGATCGCTATCAGTTTAATATTTTAATAAGTGTTCTGATATATTTCTTATGTTATATACATAAACATAAATATCACACAAAATATAATGTATTTGTACACAAATTTATGTCTCCTAGAATGTATAAGTAAGTGGTGTATGTGTGTATGTGTGTGAAGCGTATTTAATGCTATTTATTTTTTGAAAATTTTGTAGTCAGTGTGGCAAAAGAGATATGGAAAAAAATTTAGTGATAGTTAAATTAATAAATGAACTGTAAATAATATTCAGTTGCAATTGTACATAACAGAAATATATTCCTGCATTATTTATATGTTAATGTATTTCATAGTAGCAAAGCAGCGTTAGGGTGAAGATTAGGGTTAGGTTTAAGACACATCGTCCGTCTTCACGCATTCTGAGTTCAAATTCCATTGAGGTTCACTTTGCATTTCGGAGTCGGTGACTTGTCCCTTCCCCCCAAATTATTGACTTGTGCCAAAATTTTAAATCAATATATTTCATAGCACTAAAGCGGCGAATATCAATTGCGAGCCGGATAAAATGTTTAGCAACATTCCATCCGACATTGCGTTCTGAGTTTAAATGCCACTGAGAATGACCTTGCCGTTCATTGTCTGTGTGTCGACAAAATAAGTACCAGTTGTGCACTGAGTTCAATTTAATCGATTTACTCCTTCCCGTTTTACCAAAATTTGAATCCAATATATTTCATGGCAATAGTATCCATAATGCTCTCAGACTGAACAATTTCGCATAATTCTTAAAGTTCCATTAGACAAAATATTCTGGAGAAACCGTAGGAAATTTGTTGGTCTGGGTGAGTGGATTGATGGAAAAAATTTTACCCAACAGGTGAATCGATTACAAATTGACAATGTTAGTGGATAGTTTATTAAATCAGGTAAGTGGAGGTATTTACAGTAACCGTAGCGTAGAGAAGACTGATTGATGGAGATAGAAAGTCAAGACAGGCAAAAAAAACAAAAAAACACAAGAAAGTTGATGTATGAATCGTACGTAATTATGTGGGTTACCATTTTATGTGGACCGCAGTATTTATGTATGTATGTATGAAACTATGTACCTATGAATAGATCTATGTGTGTATGCGTTTGTATGTATATATTATATATATATATATATATATATATATATATATATATATATATATATATATATATATATATATATATATACGTTTAAATATTTGTTGTGCAAGATTTTTTATGTGAAGTCGTGTGTTGAAACAGATATTGTTATATTTCGGAATGGTCATATTGCCAGTTTAGCCAATAAATACACACGCACTATATATTTGGTGTTATTTTGCTTCAGTGATATTTATTTTTCACATTATTTTAATCTTATTTCGGCCGAAATAAGATTAAGATTAATGTAAAAAATAAATATCACTGAAGCAAAATAACACCAAATATATAGTGCGTGTGTATTTATTGGCTAAACTGGCAATATGACCATTCCGAAATATATATTATATATATATATATATATATATGTGTGTGTGTGTGTGTGTGTGTGTGTGTGTGTGTGTGTGTGTGTGTGGAGGCGCAATGGCCCAGTGGTTAGGGCAGCGGACTCGCGGACGGGGGATCGCAGTTTCGGTTCCCAGACAGAGCGTTGTATGTGTTTATTGAGCGAAAACACCTAAAGCTCCACGATGCTCCGACAGAGGATGGTGGCGACCCTGTTGTACCTTTTCGCTCCAACTTTCTCTCACTCTTTCTTCCTGTTTCTTGAGTAACGCTGCGATGGACTGGCGTCCCGTTCAGCTGGGGGGAACAAATACGCCATACAAATCGGGCCCATGAGCCTGGCTAGGCTTGAAGTGGACGCTTAAATAATATATATATATATATATATATATATATATATATATAAATATACACACACACAGACATATATACATACAGACAAACTTCATAGTTGATCATTAATTTCCGAAAATTGTTTTGTTTTTCTTTTTCTTTTTGATCCAACGATCTAAATTATGGCCACTCGCGTTTATCATATGCTCCGACTATTTTATGGAGTGAACGAGAATGTTGTGATTTCTAGGAATCCATGGGCTGAGGTATTTTAACAGTGTACCTGTACTACACATTGGGCTTTATCGTTCTACTCCGTTCTTATTATCTCGGTAATGGTGTCTATATAAGACGCCCGGCTCTTTCACTACGGGCTTACCTCGTCATAATTTATTGATGTCGGTTAATAGGTCACTGGTTAATTCCTTCATGGTCATTTCTGTCAGCTAGGTTATAAAGATTATAAACTGATGCATAACTATAAGGGTTTATGTGCTTATATGACTATGTGTATGTGTTTGTGCACGCACGCATTTGTTTTATATGATTTACGGTTTACAACATTTATTGATATTTTATTTGATACTGAGAAGTAAGAAATGAAAACTGGAACGCAGAACGGAAAAGTAAAAGTAAAAGAAAACAACACTATAAGATGTATTTAAAAAGAAACATCCTTATTCTGGCAAAAATTTCGTTCTTTTGTAAGACAGCGAGCTGGCAGAATCATTAACATGGTAGACGATATGTTTAGCGGTATTTCGTGTCTTTACGTTCTGAGTTCAATTTCCGCCGAGGTCGACTTTACCTATTATCCTTTCGGGGCTGATGAATTAAATACCAGTTGCGTACTGGGGTCGATGTAATGGACTGCACCCCCCCCCCCTAAAAAAAAAAAAATTCGGGCCTTGTGCTAGAGTAGAAAAGAATATTTTTCCTTCAGTGCTTTTCTTTTATTTTACTGAACACATGGAAACAAGCAAATCTACGTGAGTTGATACGTAGAGACTGTACATGGTTATGTTAATAATAGACAACAAACATTTATTTATTTAATATTTTGTTAAATTTATCTGTAAATTAAAAATAAAAATGAAAAACTAAAGAATTCATTGAGAGTTTAAATTTTCAGATTATGAACATTATCCTTCAGGTTGATAATTTTCATTCAAAATATTGTTTATCACATATCTAATGTGAGTGGTGATACTTGTATGTCTACTTCTGGTTGTTTTGTTTTTTACCTGGATATATTTTTGCAGTATGGTTTTGATCACTATATTCATCATAGAAGAATTCAAGATTTTTGATTTTCGAGTCTTTAACATCGTTAATTTTTCTAAAGCTTAGAAACGTTTTTTACGTTACCTTTTAATTTATTGAATTAAAAATAAAGCTGTGCGAAAAATACGAAGAACCACTCAAATCATTAACTCAATAAATACTCTCGTCTTTGAGTTATGAAGCAATTAACTTTTTTCTAGGAGCAATTAGTAGTGAACCCAAAACAGACAATAACTTCTGAAGCTAGGATGACGAAATGAAATAATCTGGTGATAAGACATTATTAATCCCGTGAGGTTAAAGATATATATTAAATGGGGATATATATATATCGATATATATATATATTGTTCGACTAAAGGTGGTGCTCCAGCATGGCAGCAGTCAAATGACTGAAACAAGTAAAAGAGTAAAGAGTATATATATATATATATATATATATATATATATTGATAAAACGGTAAGATAACAAAAGAAAGAAAGAGACCTCAATAATTATGTAAATAGAGGAAATTTATCTATACAATATGTTACATTACTCGGTAGTCAAGATAAAACTCTGAGTTTCAGATGCCGAAGTGGAAATCCACAACACCATCTCTTCGGTTATCTGGCTATTTGAAAACGTTATGAAAAAATACCGTTAAAAATGAAGGGAAATTACTCTGTTATAACTCTGCTTTGCCTGCGTACTTATACATCGCTCGCATTTTTCGTCATAAAAATTATATAAAAATACATAAAAATATATAAAAGATTTTATATATTTTTATGTATTTTTATATAATTTTTATGACGAAAAATGCGAGCGATGTATAAGTACGCAGGCAAAGCAGAGTTATAACAGAGTAATTTCCCTTCATTTTTAACGGTATTTTTTCATAACGTTTTCAAGTAGCCAGATAACCGAAGAGATGGTGTTGTGGATTTCCACTTCGGCATCTGAAACTCAGAGTTTTATCTTGACTACCGAGTAATGTAACATATTGTATAGATATATTATATATATATATATATATATATATATATATATATATATTACTCTTTACTCTTTTACTTGTTTCAGTCATTTGACTGCTGCCATGCTGGAGCACCACCTTTAGTCGAACAACTCGACCCCGGGACTTTATTCATTTTGTATGCCCAGTACTTATTCTATCGGTCCCTTTTTGCCGAACCGCTAAGTGACGGGGACGTAAACACACCAGCATCGGTTGTCAAGCAGTGCTAGGGAAACAAACACAGACACACAAACACACACACAAACATATATATATATATATATATATATATATTATATATGTTAAGTGGGGATAAATATTATATATTAAGTGGGGATAAATTTTACCAATCGGTTGACATTCTGACTTGTGTGCTGGAGACGAACTTAATAATGACGAGAAGACCGAATTAACGATGTAATATCTCGTACCAATTTTTCCATACATCATCATGTGATATACCTGTACTGATCAACAGTGACATTTCCTGAGAATATTGGTGGTTTCCAGTTTTACAACAATCACACATCATCATTATGGTTGCCCACCCAGGCTTGACTATGATACCACTTTCATAGCTCATATCTCCTCATCCACACCCAGTTTGAGATAACCTCTTCTATAGCCTAATTCATGGTCTTCTACATACTGGTCAGTGAGATGCCCAGCATCTAAGCTCAGCAGAAAAACTGGCTTGCTAAACAATGTTTCATGCCTCATTGGAATCACATCCTGTCTGCCGCACATGGTTTTGCCACGGTCCCAGCAGTACAGCATATTTCCTTCGGCTGCTGTCATTCGCATTCTAAATGCAGTCATCCCATGGAATGAAGAGTTCTAAAAGAACCAATTGCTTAGAACTTACTGAGATTAAGACTTTCCCTGACATTAGTGATGTTGAACCGGCAGTTTCTGGATCCTTCAGGTCGATTATGCTATTGCAAGTAGGTTCGGGAAGGTATATCTGGCGGTTGGCAACTTCTTCATATCAGATCTCACAAAGTTGAGACTATGCTACGTTGAGCCGAGGCGTTTGCAATGGTTAGTCCCACTGTGGACGGTATTCCCTATGATGTCCAAAAGTTCTTCAAGACTTTGTCATACTTTTAACGGTGGAATTCCTTTCCTAGAGTCCTCAGATAGCTACTGAGAATATTATCTAATGTTCCTCTTCTCGGGCACTAGGAGTATTTTGGCGTCGGTCTTCCCCCAAAACAATAGATTGGCTGCCCGCATTAAGAGATCATAAACTAATTGAATTGAAAAATGCGTCCAGTGGGACAGGCTACACAAAGATTCGGTCACATGCAAAAAGTAATGATGTGCACACATAAACACCTAAAGTACTAAGAGGCAAACACACAGAACATAGGTGCTGATGCATACCCCTACATATGCGCACAGTTTAACTTAATTATATAGTTACAAACTCGGGAGACGGTGAGCTGGCAGAAACGTTAGCCCGCCGGGCGAAATGCTTAGCGGTATTTCGTCTGTCGATACGTTCTGAGTTCAAATTCCGCCGAGGTCGACTTTACCTTTCATTCCCTCGGGGTCGATAAAGTACCAGTTTCGCACTGGGTCGATGTAATCGACTTAATCCCTTTGTCTGTCCTTGTTTGTCCCCTCTATGTTTAGCCCCTTGTGGGTAGTAAAGAAATATATATAGTTACAGACTCGGGAATTATCGTAACTCAAAGTATCTTGTCACATTGTTAACGAGCAGCATAAACTCCATTAAGAACTTAAATCAGTTTCAAAGAAAAAAGCATACATGTAAGTGATTACAAATTAGTGAAAGGTTACTGAATTGATATAATGCGTTTTCATATATTTTATAAGTCTCGCAATGTGCGAAAGTTTATATATATGCATCTGTTGTCAGCCGTCGCAACTATGACTGGTCATGGATTTGGCATGACATGATCAGATCTCACCTTACTGGTCGGTTTCTTGCATGAGTTTGCCATTTATTACGATCAGCTTCTTTCCATTTCACATCCCTTTTTTCAGAACCTTACACAGGGAAGAAAGAACTACAACCTGTTTAAGGTCCCCAAAATTGGAGTGACTTTCATTAATCAATCACATTATCAAACAAATGTAGAGCTACCTTAGTTTACCATTTATGATTTCCGTCAACCTTCTATAATGCATGTTTGAATTATGCCTAAGCGGCAATGTATCAGAGATTACGAGTGCAAGTCACAAACATTTTAAGAGATCGAACATAGTAATTATTATGGAAGTCGAAATATAATAAAATTACCTTTTCACAAGCAAGAACTGTAATAATTTATTGAACTTCTAAGAATCTGTCTGTTTGTCAGTTTGTCTGACTGTTTCTCTCTCTCTCCCCCTCTCTCTCTCTCCCTCGCTCCCCTATCTCTATCTCTTTGATAATATATGTACATACATATATGTATATATACATGCATACATATAAGTATGCGTATGTATATATATATATATATATATATATATAAACACATATATATATGTATATAAAAATTCATGGATATATATACATATACACACACGCAAACATTCACACACACACCTATATATGTATGTACAGAGAGATACAGAGAAAGAAAGAGAGGAAGAGAAAAGGTGGGAGAGGAGATATTCTTAAAAGTTAAATAAAATGTTGCTATTCATATTTGTTACTATATATACATACATAGTTGTCTATGCTATTAAATACGCAATTCTATAAATAAACTCTCAGTTACGACGCGCTTATGAGATAGATTCATTTATCACGACAGATTGGTAAACGAAATATTTCGCAACACAGATGAAAAGGATTTGAACTCAGATTGAATGTACTACTCATTTGAATGACACGTCTATATCAGTTTTATGAACGTGCGTGGGAAGGCATTACCATTACAGCTTCGGAGAACGTATTTTCTCATTATATATGGTTCTTTTTAAATGAATATATGTTACTATTTTCAGACTGTCCTTCCATAGTTCGCACGGGTTCGGTGAAGGACAGGGGTAAAAATTAATTAAGATGGCTTCGGCGATATCAAGTCTGGATGTTATCTTTAAATTTTCTCGGATTGCGATGTTGTCAACAAGTGTCTTTTTTATAATTTCATACAGCAGTCTTTAAGACTCTGCGAAATAGGAATGTGCTAGTAAGGGCTATATGTATACGTATATATTATATATATATATATATATATAATATATATATAATATATATATATATAATATTATATATATATATTATATATTATATATATATATATACATATATATATATATACATATATATAATATATATATATATATATATATATATATATATATATATATATATCAACGTAACAATTGTATGTGTATATATGTATATATATATATATACATAATATCTATATCTATGATATATATATATATATATATTAAATATATATCTATATATATATATATATATTATATATATATATTATATATATATATATGTATATACTTACATCATGCACACACAAATCGTCCTGAATCATATTTATATATCCATGCGTATGTGTGTGTGTGTGTGTGTGTGACTACGTTTCTGTGTGTGCTGGTATGTATGTGTATATATATATATATACACACAAACAATGTATGGAGTATATAGATATATATATATATATATTATACATGTATATAAGATAAAATTTACTTGGAGATGGATGCGTGGCGTTCGATCATATAATAATATGATTAATATATATATTATATATATGCATATGTACACATAGATGTACATGCCTACATATATATGTGTATATATATGCATATACGGGTACAGGACGTCAAATTTCTACAAGATTGGTAAGTCCTCTGCTTCGTTTTCACGCAACGAAGATCAAATGTAACACATTCACTTATTCATTCATGCATACATACTTATATGTATATACGCACGCTTGTGTGTGTGTGCGTGGATGTAGGAGAGAGAAGGCGCATGACTCAGCGGTTAGAGCGTCAGTCTCACAATCGTGATGTAGTGTGTTCGAATCCCGCACCGGTCTTCGTGTTGTGTTCTTGAGCAGGACACTTTATTTCACGTTGATCCAACTCACTCAACGAGTTGCAATGTCCCCAGTGGGGAGGTAAGTCTAGTATGCATGGGCGATTGGTAGTCTTCCATAAACAACTTGCCTTCTAGGCCAACTTTCTAGGTGCAATCCCGGGGTCATTCATGACCGAACGGGTTCTATACCTTATATATATATATATATATATATATATATATATATATTATATATATATAGAGTGAGAGAGAGAGAGAAGAGAAAGAGAGAGAGAGAAAGTGAGAAAGAGAAAGAGAGATAGAAAGATACACACGTATTAAAACTGGAGGTTGAAAAAGGATTTTGTATTATCTATTCAATATTAGACATGTTTCATTCGGTGTTACAAATTTTTTCTGGCGGCGAATCAAATAATCTCTGCGAAGAATTTCTTGCGTTTAACCTACATGTAAAATTTGGTAAGTCTTATTAACAAATGAAGATTGTGAATAAATAATGGTGAATAAATAATACCACTGCATTTTTTTCGATCTGCAGTTTTAAAATATAATTACTCTGCAATTAATGTTTCCAGAATTTTCAACAACGGATTTGAATCACAGGAATGCGAAGAGGACACATCTTGGATTTCAGCCCTATCTAGTTTATATATATCCTATTACATTATATATATAATATATATATATATATATATATATATATATATATATATATATATATATATATTAAGGTATGTAGAAAA
>NC_043000.1:160044182-160099182 GCF_006345805.1 Octopus sinensis | reverse complement strand
AATGGATTAAGTCGATTATATCGACCCCAGTGCGTATCTGGTACTTATTTAATCGACTCCGAAAGGATGAAAGGCAAAATCGACCTCGGCGGAATTTGAACTCAGAACGTAGCGGCAGACGAAATACCGCTAAGCATTTCCCCCAGTGTGCTAACGATTCTGCCAGCTCGCCGCCTTAATATAGAAATATAGTGAATATATATAGGCGCAGGAGTGGATGTGTGGTAAGTGTTCCATCATGGCCGCAGTCAAATGACTGAAACAAGTAAAAGAGTAAAAGAGATATTATATACTTTTACAAAAATGTTGTTAAATTCCAATTTATTTTGAGTCTACTGTCTAATTAGGCTGGAGATTATTCAGGTTTCCATGACCTTTGAGTAACTGAAGCTATAAGATTCATATTCTGGCAGATGGACTTTTATGTTAGTCTGATGTATTATTATCAGCAGAGAACTTAAGATGTATTTCAGCTGGATTATTAATCCCTAATTAGCCCCTTTTTGTTCTATATGTGTGTGTGTGAGCGCGCGCGAGTGTGTGTGTGTGCATCAGCAATGTCGAAAACAAAGACGGTTTCAATACTCGCATTAGAGTGGATACCGCTGGAGTTAGCCAAGGGCCATGTTCTGGTGTTAAATCTAGCGATGAATTAAATCTATCGAGTATGATTATGTACGCTTCTTCGCATGATTTTCTGTCAAATTTCATCAAGCAAGTTTCATTCTCAAGTCTCCTATCTTTTCTAGACTATGGTAGACTGCACTTGCCGAAGACTAAGTTGAACTCAAGAGCAAGTGATTGCTACACATATGGCCATAACACCATATATATTTCACATTTTCACAGAAACAGTATGTTTTTGTCACATCAGACGGAAGAAGGAATGAACGAAAAAGTAGATGAAAGAGGGGAAGAGAAAGAGGGAGAGAAAGAGAAAATGAGTAAGGGAGAAGGAAGGAATTCGGTAAGAATGCAGGACTGACAAAGTTAGTGAAGTAACATTTGTTGACAGATTCACTAAGAGTCGGGAATAAAATGAATGAATGAAAAGAACGAAATAACGAAGGAGATGGAGAGATAATACTGACAACCCACCAATTACTAATAAATAAGAATAAGCCCTAAAAAGATGGAGAACTGATAAAAAAGATATTTTAAATAAGTTTATATAACAAGATATTTGGTAAGTAAATGTAATGTTTGTTATTTTAATTAAATTGTAGATATATTGGCGTGACCTCTGCGCTTGTAATTTTCCTAAAAATGTATAGAATTCGCCACACACACGCAAACAAGGGTTAGTTATCTGGGCAAAATACTTAGTAGCATTTGTTCTGACTCTTTATGTTGTGGGTTCAAGTGCTGCTGAGGTTGATTTTGCCTTTAATCTTTTCTGGGTGGAAAAGATAACTACCAGCTGAAACCTGGGGTCGCATGGAAAAGTTTGTAATGATGGTATAATTTCATACTAGATTTGTTAGTTGTTTGTGTGTGGCTCTCTGTCGGTTACGAAGACGAGTGTTCCAGTTGATCCGATCAACAGAACAACCTACTCGTGAAATTAATGTGCGAGTGGCTGAGCGCTCCACAGTGACGTGTACCCTTAACGTAGTTCTCAGGGAGATTCAGCGTGACACAGGGTGTGACAAGACTGGCTTTTTGAAAGACAGGAAGAAAGAGTGAGGGAAAGTTGCGGTGAAAGAGTACAACAGCGTTCATCGCCGGAGACTCGTGAAGCTTT
Source organism: Octopus sinensis (assembly GCF_006345805.1). Classification (NCBI taxonomy): domain Eukaryota; kingdom Metazoa; phylum Mollusca; class Cephalopoda; order Octopoda; family Octopodidae; genus Octopus; species Octopus sinensis. Next base: position 160,097,438 of record NC_043000.1, on the reverse strand, counting down.
ACGTGTTTTCGCTAGATAAACACTCACAATGCCTGGTCTGGGAATCGAAACCGCGATCCTATTAGCGCGAATCTGCTGCCCAAACCACTGGGCCATTCGTACTCCACGATGTTTGTGTGTGATTATTCATAGTCATAATTAGCAAAATTGAAACTAGTCTAGTAGATAAATACATTACTTCATAAATATATTTTGTCAACATGTATACTTCAGTGCACTTTATTTTTCTTATAATTTACCATGTTGTGTATCTTTCTAGAATGTTTTCACTATGTACACACACACACGCACTCAGGCACACACACACATACAAGCATACATACACGCACACACATACACATACCAACACACACACGCGTGCACACACGTACATACATACATACATACATACACACAAACACACATATATATATAACCATAGATATATCTCTCTCTTAATGTAAGTACATCGTGAAAGGCATCGTGTAGTGAGGAGTTCGTCCGGAGATCATATCACTTATGGGCATGGTTCCACCAGCGGTTTGTGATAACACCTGATGCATTTCTGTATATCAAAAGCGACGTAAATTTTTTCTTCGAAATGTATTTACATTAGGCAGATGTATAGATAGCTATTTTAATCTATTATTCCTTCTGCAGCTTATAATATATATAATATATATATATCTCCACGCCACCAATGTTATCCAAGGGAAAGACAAAGGTCGATACAGCTTGGCACCAGTGACGTCGCAACGCATTTCTACAGCTGAGCGAACTGGAGCAACGTGAAATAAAGTGCCTTGCTCAAGAACACAACACGCAGCCCGTTCCGGGATTCGAGCTCACAACCTCACGATCGTAAGCTCGACGCTCTAACCACTGAGCCATGCGCCTTCACATATATATATATATAATGCAATAAGCATATGGAATGAGTGCTCATGTCAGCTTGCCACTACAACTCCAGCCTGAATGGACATATGTGTGTACTAGAAAGAAAGAATGAGCCTGTAAAACATGGTGTTGGATAGAACTTATAATCCCAATATAACTGTAGAGCTGTTAAAGCGGAGTAGAAGGTTTCGTATAAATAAGGGGAGAAAATGGCCGTGAACAACATCTTACTCCCTTATTCACTTATTCACTTACTAGCAGTATCGCCCGGCGTTGCTCAGGTTTGTAAGGGAAATAACTATAAAGCATTTTTAGAGAGTTATAGCCAAAAAATAGCAAAAAAAATGGAAAAAAAATGATGGTAAATTTTTTTTGAGAGTAAAAAAGGTGGAGTTGCGTCCCCTAGACAGTTTGCGGTTTGTGTTTCTGATTCTCGACCCCATGTCGAATTTATCGATTTTTTTCAGAACTGGTGGAACTTTTCAAAATTGTCGCTGCGTTAGTTTTGAATTATGACATTGGGCTATGTGTGTGTCAAGTTTCATCAGAATCGGTTGAAAGCCGTGGTTAGGGTGAGGGTACAAGCAAACAGACACACAGAAACACGCACAGACAAACTGCCGTTTATATATAGAGAGATGATGCCATTTACTCCAACCACCTCAGTGTAGCAACTCTTCAGTTATATTTAAACTATAAATGACAACATACGTTATGGCTGTTCAGACATAGCTGGCTGTTTAAGAAGTTCACTTCGAAACGGCTTACTTTTATGTTCGCTCCTATTTGTGATACGTTAAACAAATGTCTTCTACATTATATTCGGCCGATCAGACACAAAACCATATGAAATCCCTTCGATAATATGGTCAGAGGGCGTGGGTACGTGCGTGTATATATGTTGTGTGTGTGTGTGTTTGTGTGTGTGTGTGTGTGTGTGTGTGTGTGTGTGTGTGTTTGTGTGTGTGTGTGTGTATTTTTATGTGTGTAGTTGTATGTCTTCGAAGTCTTCGTTTTAATTCGCTCGAACGAACACGACGATATTTTCTCCAGAATTCTTTGACACAGTTCGCCTTGTATGTCAATGGTTTCAAAGACAAGTTGAATAAAAATGTCTAATGAAAAATAGGTGAATTTAAGAAGCAAGAAGAGCGTCTAGCTGTTGTAAAAAGGATGTCTCTAGAAAGTCTTCGTCAAACGTATGCTACAACGGAAACGGATATATATATCAATAAGTGACATTCAACATGTTTGGCCGATTTTGTATGGTGACTGAAAGAGGATACAATGAAGTACAGCATAATTTGGTCCATAGTAAAGCACGCGAAACTATACAATATGATTTCCAGGAGAAGCCGTAGCTGCTCCAAGAATACTTGTCTATTCTTTGGACTAATGAAAAGATTATTAATAAACTTTCTGAAAGACTCTCGAGATTCGTACACGCATGTAAATGCACTTTTGCACTATGCAGTGGGAATGAATTTTGAGTAACTGTTAACGTAATTTACTTTAAGATACGGATGACTTAAGTTCACCTTTAACCTCCCCATTCTTACAAACACCAAGAAGATAGTTAACTCGCTTTGCGATCGTCAGTGCATTAAACCTCACGTTTGCGTGTGCTCACATTTTCGCGGATGCTTGTATGAATGAGTGTCGTCGCGCCATACACTTTGCCCGATGATGTTTATATATCCATACTTGCTAACGGTTATTTTAAATACTTTTCTCGCTTTTCTGCGTGTTGGTTTCTTTCTTTTCCGTCTGCGATTTTATTTTTGATCTTCTATGTAAATGAAGATATTTCCTCCGTCTGGTTGCTTTTCTTTCTAAAAAACGTGAAGTTACATTGCAACAGCGCAGCTGCTTGGAATGGCTGAAATAGCTGAGACTCTACTCCGTGGAACGAAAGCGGGAGAGATATACAGTAGTACACATCTGGAAGATCCTGGAAGGGATTGTGCCAAAATTTGGCATTGAAATCTACACAATGCCATAACGGGTCACCACGGCACAGTGTCTTAGATCCCAGCAATGCCATCGCACTTTAGGACTAGTTACTGCAACAACCTGGGTTTCGGGGATCACAGCTTTTTAATATTCCCCCAAAGAGCCTAAGGGAAGTACACAAGACGGATGTAAGTGCCTTTAAAACAAAACCTACCTCGCGACAGGAGGCGCAAATGAGGGCAGTGACATCAAACTCCCTTATTGACGAAATGTCACATATCAGAGGAGGCTTTCAATAATAGTGTGGCAGAACGGCGGCGCCCCAGCATGGCCACAGCTTTGAGCTGAAACTAATACTATAAGTCTACACACACAAACACACACACACACATAAACACATACACACACATATATATATGCTTTATATCAAACCCAAGTTGTTATGTTCATTTTATCTGCATAATTGCCTCTCTCTCTCTCTCTCTCTCTCTCTCTCTCTCTACATATATAATATGTGTGTATAGATATATACATATAAATATATATTACATATATATGCATGTGCATTTGTGTGTGTGTTATATGGGTGTGTGTGTGGGTGGGTGTTTGAGTGTGTAAGTATGTGTTTGTGTGTGTGTTTGTGTGTGTGTTTGTGTGTGTGTGTGGTGTGTGTGTGTGTCTGTGTGATATTTCAATATTTTTGCAACCAAAGCAATGCGCAATTTACAGAAAAAATCATAATACAAGATGATAGTATTGTTAATAGGTAATAGTACACGCCTTCCACCTTTATTATGATTTTTTTATTACTTACACTTTTGGGGCTTGAAAAAAACTTTCCATATATCAGACAATGTTCGATGAAATCTATACAATTGATATAAATATTGAATTGCAGCTATGCTGAGGACACAACGTGAATTGACTTCAGTCGAAAAATGAGCCGGAATCTATATTACGCTTACTCTATCCTTTCTATTTGCCGAACCCTGATGTTACCCTGATGTATGCAAGGCAAATCTATTTGTCAAGTGGTGTAGGAGCAAACATGCAAATCATACGCACTTATTACCTTTGTACTCTCTGGTATTTTTACTCTTTAATATTTGTACTCTCTAGTTTTTGCGTATAAACATTTATTTGTATGCAGGCAGCCAGATGCCTATGTGTGTGTGTCTGAGTGTGTGTATGTGTGAGTATGTGTGTATGTGTGTCTGTGTACATTTTGTTTCCTCTTCTCAAAGTTTATGGATCTATGTTTTAAAACTTCAACTAATGCAATTCTGGTTAACTAAATTTTCTCTCACCATCTGCTACATTTAGCTAGACATACGCTTCATCACTAACTTTGCGTTTTTATAATGTCTGTGATGTAAGTATAGTACATTTGTTTAGTTGTAATCTCGTCACCATTCAATGAATTATTTCAGTGTTCTTTTTTTTTTTTTCTATTGATTCTCGTTAGAGAAAAATATGTGGTTATATACCGTATAAATCAGTCACTTATGCTCTGTGGAAGCTTTTTAAAATTGGTTAATCATATCTATTTACATGTCAGCTGACAGTGAAGCTGCTTAAGCTGAAGAGAAAAGAAATGCCCCATGTCTTCGAATAAAACAATGCTGATAATTTCATGAACGTAAGCAACGATTGAACAGGTAATTGTGAAAGATAAGAGTTGTATGATGTGAAAGATGCATGGTAATTCCCAAATCCGTCTGGCAGAACATTTGAGGGATTAGGATGTGAACCACATATGCCTTGCGAAGCAATGTTTAACCATTCGTTCTTAAATCCTCATTTGAACAATCTACCTGCGTTACCAATATAGTGATCGGATTCCGATATATATTTCTGATATAGCGAAACGTTGTCATGGCAATATAAGCGCAGAATGCTTGTTCACTATCGCAGAACCGAGGTAAAAGAAAACAGAAAATTAAATCGAGTTATTTTATAAACTTTAAAAACGCATTTCCGTAATATTTTAATGCGTCTCTACATGATGTGCATTGAGAGATAATGATGTAGATCAGGCTGGACATATAACAGGTCACCTCAGAAGTCCGGACTTCTATATTTTCAATTTGTAAACGATTTAGCAGTATTTTTAAAAAAGTGTAATGGCAGGCATCAAGAAATATTTATATGTATTTCGACATATTTTAACTAATTAAATCTTATTTTGCGTGATAGTTAGGGCGCCGCGCTCACGATCGCCAGTTAGATGTTTCGATTCTGACGACCGGCATTGTGTATTTGATTTCAGATCACTCCCGTCCATTCTGCTGTATAAATTGTTAACTCGGCGACGGACTGGCTTTCAAATAAACGTTGCCTCACCCACCTAGATATGGAGGTGGCGTCTTTCGAAAGCTAAAATACTATGATTCCACGTATTGGAATGCGCTTTCTCGCATTCTGACAAGCAATGTGTACAAACATTGGATAATCTACTCGATACAGTGTTGTATGTATGTATGTATGTGTGCGTGTATGTATGTATGTATGTATGTATGTATGTTTGTGTGTATGTATGTATGTATGTATGTATGTTTGTATGTATGTATGTTTGTATGTATGTTTGTATGTATGTGTATGTATGTGTGTATGTATGTATGTATGCATTATGTATGTGCGTATGTATCTATATGTGTGTGTGTGCATGCGTGTGTGTGTGTGCATGCGTGTGTGTGTGTGTGTGTATGTGTGTGTGTGTGTGTATGTGTGCGTGTGTATGTGTGTGCTGTTGGACGGGATCCGTAACAAAAAACTGTCGGATTTTACAGCCGTGATTATGCGAACTAAAATATATATTAATTGAAACACCTTCTTGAAATCAGTTATATGTGGAAATCAGTCGATTAAATTTCTTTTAGCAATATAATGAAATCACATCCAATTTCACGGAACAGGAACGCTGATGAAATCCCATATAATTTCGAAACTACTCAAAATTTAAACAGACCTATTTTTCATAGATAAAGATATTGTGTATAATTTCAAGGTGTTTCCATCTATCTACTGTATACAGTGCTTGCTAAAATGAATAGATATATAGTATACTATAGCTTTGAAACAAAACCTTCTTCTTAATACACCTGTAGATTATAAATACACGCCCGTGTATTTATAAACTACAGGTGTAAAACACAAAAAAACATACACTCACAAATACATACACAAATTCACAAACAAGCAATTATATGGATTTGTGAACTTTTGAGCTTGTATAGGAATAATACCAGAAGATGTCTTACCACTTTAGTATCCAATTATATTTGGAGTTTCACGAAAGATATTTCACAAATGTACAAACTATTATAGATAATGTGTTCTGGCAATTAATGCCCCATAAATAGGTAATTTTTGTGACTCAGAGAAGTATAAGATTCTATTGCAACCTTTGTATTTCCGAACTGAAGATTAAAATTGGAGAAAAAACTTGCTTCGAATCTTTTGAAAACTTTCTGAAACTAACTTTTGCCAAGTAATGGATTAAGCATGCAAATGAAGATTTAATTAGTTTGTCATAATTAAAGCTGAATTACAATACCCACCATTCTTGAATTTGTTACTTCTTTTTGCGTGATCTACACTTGTAATGTTAGTTCCAAATTTTGGCACAAGGATGGCAATTTTGGGGTAGGGTGCAGGTTGATTAGATCGAACCTAGTGCGCATCTAGTAATTACTTTATCGACTCCGAAAGGATGAAAGGTGATCACGAAATGTTGAAAGGCAAGATCGACTCCGGTGGAATTTGAACCCATAACGTAAAGACGGACGAAATGCTGATAAGCATTTCGCACAGCGTGCTAACGATTCTTCCCAGCTCGCCATCTTGGGCTCTTTTCTTTTTTCTTTTTTTGCACTTGTAATATTAGTACTATGAAGTAATCATATCTGTATACTTTGCATAGACGTATGTATGATTCAGTGTCTAAAAGTTTTTATATATTTATGGCGATTAATACAAAGTGGCAGATGATGTTACAATATCTTTCCAAATCTTTCTGCTTATATACTGTGACGTTGCTTCCCTTTTTCATCTATTGTCTAAGGTTAGATTAAAGAAATATGATATACTTTTGCGACATAAAATATGCAGAGCTTTGATGTTATACATTTACCACAAATTGTCTCTAAATTTCAAAAGGAAAAGTTAAATTAAACATTGACGTATGCATGTTATACATACATTTGAAAATAACAAAAGTAAATAATAAAATAAAAATTTACTTCAAGAATCATGTTTTTATTTATTTATTTATTTTTAGGTGCATATTTTCTCTGTATATGACTTCTTGCAGTAAGAGTATCCAATAATTAAGATTCGCATTTAAGATTTTGATCAACCTGAATTTTGAGGATCTTCTTCAATAAAATTTCTTAAAGCTTTAGATAAAGGCATTAATTGATAAAATTGGTGTAGCTTTTTCTGCAACTATGTTCAGGTACTTAGAGTACGATGCACCTCCATTTACATGAGGTCTTCATTGGATATTTTTGTATGATCTGTATGTGATTCAAGTTATTGCAACTCCTATTAATAGATTTCAAGAACTGTAGCCTGCGTGTCAGTCCAGCATTCCCCTAATAAGTATGTTGGCTCCCAAAATTCGTGGAATCCTGCAATGCAGTCTGGAACAATTTTACTCTTCACAGGAGTTATTATGATTCATTTCACTTTTGTGCAGTTATCTATTAAAAACTCAATAGTGGTCCATTTATGTGAATTCCACTCAGACTCCATCGCTTCAACATGAGCCATAATTATTATATATAAGATATGTCATCAGCGATTGATTCGTAGGTAGATCAAAGCTGATTGGATCTGAAGGCATAAAAGCTATTTGAATATTACTTTTCTTGGCGTCGATATTTGGTAGGTAACTTGGAGAATAGTCCACAAGAAGGACATTTTTTTTCAAGGTTTTTACACTCGCAATATTTTTTCCTAGCTGGGAAGAAGAAAAAAATAAAGCTAATTCTGGAACTTATATGTAGTGATCTACTCCATATTATTTGATTGGCATATAATAGGAAAATGAGATTTAGAGTTTCATTTATAGCTACTGATACTTTAGATTTATAAACAGACAGTGGTTTGATCGTTAGTTCTCCTAGATAACATTCACCATGTACAAGTATAGTATGATCTTTGGCAGGAATAAATCAATAAGGCTGGAAATGCAGCTGCAGCATTTTTTCGACGCTTACAGTTTCCCATTTTACTATATGTTATGCAATTTTGAGGAATTCTTAAAATGCTCGAACCAATCGCGATAAGAAGATTTCACTTTCTGCAGAAGAAATTTTTTTTAATTTAGATTATCAATATAGAATTGAAGCTTAGCTTTCATTTAAATATTACGTAGCGAATATGGAGAGTTATGCTGATACACGTGCACCGTCTCTGTGTCGCTTTATCTTTTTACCTTTTTCCCATTTTTATCTTTATGCAAGATTTATTATGAGTCAATTTTACTGCAGTTAAACACATTACGCTTTGAAGACAAGTGATTTTTCAGCATAACTGCGAATTGTTCGTATGCTTCTTCAGCAGAAAATGTGCTCTTCCAATATCAACCCCACACCAAATTTCAGCCTGATTCCATAGAGCAACAGTGAATAGTGCAGGTTAAGGTGTCAATAAAAAGGAGACAGAACAATGAATAAGTATGTGCAATGTGAAAGTTACGAGGAGAAACTAAAACGTGCGTTCAGTTTAAAACCAAATACAAAATGACTTCTACTTTGGAATCTGACAGGCTTCGCACAAGTTCACTGTTCAGTTGTTTACCTGTAATTTGTAGACTTGCATCATCTTTTATATTTTATTATTTCTTTTAATTTATTATAATATTTATTCAAATACCTACATAAAAACCCAGACGAAATGTAGCTTGTAAGTCTGTAGCGGGACAGATTATAATTTACACACAGTATACCAAAGAAAGTAGATAACTTATAAAAAATTTTATGAATTATTACATATGAAACAACCTCTAATTTAAAATGCAATACATTATATGTATATTACAAGAAATATTAAGCTTTGAAATAAAGTTTTCATTGTGTTGCACAATCTATATAAAACTAACCCGTATTTGCAGAAGTTTATAATACCGAGACATAATTCATTGTACGTCGATATAATATATCGAATCTTATTACTCCGACTGCAGATGACAGTTGGCAATTTCAAACGGCAATAAAAGGAAACAAGGAAGCATTTTATATAAGATTAACCCCTTTCAAGACGCTCATTCAATATGTTTCCAAAATAAAATAAAAGATTTTTGCTACACAAGACTGGATCAAATGCATTATATATTGATGAAGTTATTGAAAACCAGATTTAGTTTAGTAATATGTCCATTCACTCAAGATGAGTCCTGGTGGATTCAAAAGTGAGTATATAATTGCTGTTATATTTCTTTTGTAAACGACAGACTATGCTGATGATCTTGCAGATGTTTGCGTATCCCATATACGTAAATATTAACAATTGAAACTAATTAGTACATAGGAAATGTTTTTTTTTATTTCGTACATTTTCATTTGTCTTGCTTATTTTTACACTTTGAATTTTTTGCAGAATTTTTCTTGAGAACACATTCTTCGTGGAAAATGGTGATTTTGGCGTCTATATCTAGCATATAAGCTGTCCATGTTTTTAGTGGTCAGTCCTCTAAATTTTGTATGTAAAAGAATTTTATATATATATATATATATATATACAGAGAGAGAGAGAGAGAGATGCATACACACACATCTAAATATTATTTTTATTAATGTCACTATTATTATCATTTCACTTAGTAATATAGACATAGCGATGCTAATAACCTTGTGTTAGAACTTAATATAATTACGATTCAGAACAAAGGGTCAGTTGAGTATAGAGAAGAAAGACGTAATGCAATGAATAACAAGAGATTAAGTGTCTAGCAATTATGTTCATATCAATTTCTTATTCCTTTGTAATTTGTAAACACACCTACACACACGCACCCAAACAAACACACACTCACGAATCGAAAGAAGTACACATACACAAACACACATACATATGCATGCAAACATTTTACAACCCTCACTTTTCGTGAGAAGAGGACCTCAGAAAAGGTTTTCAACCCGAAATATAAAAATGCAAGGTAAAACAACAACTTTATTCAGTTCCTTTCAATCTGCAGTTTACTTTGTAACCTACGTAGCACTCCGTCCGTTACGACGACAAAGGTTCCAGTTGATCCGATCAACAGAACAACCTGCTCCTGAAATTAACGGGCAAGTGACTGAGCACCCACGGTCACGTGTAATTTTAACGTAGTTCTCGGGGAGAATCATCGTAACACAGAGTATGACAAGGCTGGCCCTTTGAAATGGCGGTACAACAGAAACAGGAAGAAAGAGACAGAGAAAGTTGTGTTGAAAGAGTACATGAGGGTTAGCAACATACCCCTGCCGGAGGCTCGTGAAGCTTTAGGTGGCCTCGCTCGAGATACACTCACAACGCCCGTTCTGGAAATCGAAACCGCGACCTTACGGAATGCGAGCCGCTGTCCAAACCATACTGGGCTATTGCGCCTCCTTATATATATATTAGTATATTATATTATATATATATATATATTATCGTAATATCTATATTATATATATTATATATATATTATATATTATATTATATATATATATATATATATAATATATATATATATATATTGCGCCTTCTTATATTATATATATATATATATATATAATATTTGAGGGAATATTAATACAAACTTACAGGGGAAAAAATTAGTGACTATATTTATATCGAAGTGATTTTACACTACTATTAATTTTTTTATTATAATCATTTCTTAAATATAGCCACGAAATAGGTGTCGTTATTCTACCAATTATATTCGTTTTTATTATTTTTTTGCAATTTACTCAATCATTGGTATTTTATTTTAATTTTAATATTTGTATTATATGTAATTTTCTAGATGATGTAATTTAATTGTTCATTTTGAATTGATAAAATGTGTTTTTTTCTAATTATATATTATATATATATATATATGGCCAGATAACCGAAGAGATGGTCGTGTGGATTTCCACCTCGGCATCCGAAACTCAGAGTTATATCTTGGCTAATGAATATTTTTCACATATTATTTTACAGATAAATTCCTCTATTTGCATAAATTGAGGTCTCATTCTTTCTTTTGTTATCTTACTGGTTTTACCAACATATATACATATATATATATATATATATATATATATATATATATATAGAATATATTATTATATATATAATTTTAATCCAAACGGGAAACAAAAAAAACAACAACAATGGAACAATTACAGTATTATTATTAATAGGCGCTCAGGAAAAGGAAGCAGGGAGGTATGACGTTTCGAGCGGAGCTCTTCGTCGGAAACATAAAGAAGGAAGAGAGAGGAAAGAAAGATCCAGAGCGGGCAACAGGGAAAGAGAAAAAAGACGACTGGTGTTTACGAGTTGCACATGGTGAAAGGCGGATGTTTACGAAAACAGAGCAAGTGGGTTTTTAAAGGCAAAAGAGTGGAGACAAGGTTGGTAACGCAACAGATGTGTGTGTATGTGTGAGGGGTGTGCGTGTGCGTGTGTATGTGTTGTGTGTGTGAGGCGAGAAAAAAACAAAAAAATATATATGTGTGTGTTAGTGTGTGCGTCTGTGTGTAGGCGTGTGAGGTAGGGCGAGACACTGGTCAGCTTAGCAGACAAAGGTCAGTAGTAAGAAAAAGAAGGAGGAGGAAGGAGGGAGGGAGGGGAAGGGGTGGGGGCGTATGTAGCGTGCCAGCGTTTGTTGAGTAGTAGTGTGTGTGTGTGTCCAGTGTCGTCGTGGTGGTATAATGGCGAGTAGATTGAATGTGTGTAAGAGTAATGTATATATTAAGCAATGTGTGTATATGTGTGCGCGTGTGTGTAACGAAAAAGGGGGGGGGGTTAAGGAAAAGGACTCCAGCTGAGGGGAAGATGGAAGAGTGGTCCCGCGGAGGCGGGCGTGGGAAAACCCAACGACACGCGACGGTCCCAGGAAGGGCGGGAGGTCTTGTCGGTTCCAAGAGCGAGGTGCCTGCGAGCGTATGCGTACGCGAACCGGCGCAAGCGCGTGCGTGCGCGAGCCTGCGAGTATGTGCGTAAGTATGTATGTGTGTGGATGTGTGAGTGTGTCTGTGTGTATGTCCGGGTGGCAGTGTGTCCGATGAATGTATGTGAGTATGTGTGTATGTATGTGTGTGCATAGATGTATGTCCGTGTGTGTGTGTGTGTGTGTGTGGAGTGTGTGTATGTGAATGTGTGTGCGCGACATGTACATGTGTGTGTGTGAGTGAGTGTGTGGTGTGTTTGTATGTATGTGTGGTGTGTATGTATGTGTGTGTAGGATGCATGTATGTGTATGGGTGTATGTATGCGTGTGTGTATGTATGTATGTGTACGTGCGTGTGTGTGTGTGTATGCGTGTAGGTGTGCGCGTGTGCATGCATGCATGCTGCATGTGCGTATGTGTGTGGTGTGTGCATGTGTGTGGGTATATATGTATGTGCGTATATGTGTGTGTGTGTGCGTACATGGTGTGTGTGTATGCATGTGTGTGTATGTAGGTGTGTGGGCGTGTGTGTATAGGTGTATGTATGTAAGTATGTAGGGTGTGTCCGTGTATGTGTGTGTATGTAGTGTGTGTATGTAGGTGTGTGGGCGTGTGTATATGTGTGTGTATGTAGGTGTGTGGGCGTGTGTATATAGGTGTATGTGTGTATGTCTGGGTGTGTCCGTGCATGTTTGTTGTGTGTGTGTGTATGCATGTGTATGTAGGTGTGTGTGTACGTGTGTAATGTATGTGTGTATGCGTGCGTGTGTGTATGTAGGTGCGTGTATGTGTGTGGGAGTGTAGTGTGTGTGTGCGTGTTTGTGCGTGTGCGTGTTAGTTGGTGTGTGTTTGTGTGTGCGTATGTGAGTGTGAGTGTATGGGTGTTTGTCATGCATGTGTGTGCGCGTGCAGGTGAGTGTGTGTGTAAGTATGTGTGTGTGTATGTTTGTGTGAGTGTGTATGTGTGTATGTCTGTGTGTATGTATGTGCGTATAGGAGTATGTGGGTATGTGTGTGTGTATGTATATGGGTGTATGTATGTATGGGTGTGTGTGCATGTGTATAAGTATATGTGTGTGTGCGTATGTGTGTATATGTGTATGTGTGTGTGTTATGTATGTGTGTATGTATGTGTGTAGGCGTGTGTGTAGATGTATATGGTTGTATGGGTGTGTGTCGTGTGTGTTTGTGTGTGTGTGTAGGTAGATGTGTGTGTCTGAGTGAGGGTATGGCTGTGTAGGTGTGTGGTGTATGAATGTAAGTGTGTGTGTATACAAGTGTGTAATGTATGTATGTAGGTGGTGTGTGTGTGTATGTGTACGTGTGTGCGTGTATGTGTGTGTGTGTGTATGCGTGTGAGTGTGAGTGTATGGGTGTATGTCTGTGTGTGTGTATGTCTGAAGTAGGTATGTATGTGTATGTATGTATGTGTGTGTGTGTGTGCAGGTATGTGTGTGTATGTGTGTGTGTGAGTAGGTGTGCGTGTATGTATGTGGGTAGGGATGCATGCGAGTGTGTGGGTATGTATGCATACATACGCACGCGCACATCCGAAGCAAGCCCACACACACGAAGCGCGCCCACGCACACAACGCACAAGCAGTACAACGCAAGCCCAGGGGGCCGACCAAGCCCCCAGCGCGCGCCAAGCGCGCGAGCGCAAAGGCCCTCGAACGCCCCGCTACGCGGGAACCGAGGATCCATCAGCCAAAACCGGAAAGCAGAAAAGAGGGGGGGCTGGCTGGATGCAAAAAGGTGTATGTGTGTGTGCATTCAGTGTAAGGGTGTGCATGTGTAGGTATGTATGTATGTATGTGCCTACATGTATGTTTGCATGTGGTGTGTGAAGTATGTACGTGCGGTGTGTGTGTGTGAGTGTGTGTGTTATGTATGTGCGTATGTATGTGGTGTGTATGTGTGTATGTATGTTGTGTGTGTGTGTGTGTGTGTAAGTATGTAGTGTGTGTGCGTATGTATGTATGTGTGTGGTATGTGCATGTGGTTGGTGTTGTATGTAGTGTGTTAGTATGTCTGTAAGTGTGTGATTAAATGTGTGAATGTATGTACGTAGATGGGTCTACGTATGTGTGTGTGTGAAACAGGCGTGTGGGTGTAGGTGGGGGGTGGGTGTGGGAGGTAGGTGGGTGGGTGGGGTGGTGGTGTGTCCCAAAAAAAAAAAAAAAAAAAAAACGATCTCAAGAGGAGGGGGCTGTGTTAAGTCCGTGTGGGGTGGTAGTTTGTAGGGTGAAGATGTAGCGTTGCTCCAAGTGGAGCCTGGAAAGTGGGCGACCATGGTGGGGGGGCGAGACCAAACACTGAGATGTCATCTAGGGAATGGCCGGCCGAGCGGAAGTGGCGTGCGACGGGAGAAAGAGAGTGTAGGCGAACGTCCTCAAGTGTTCAGTGAAACGGTCGGACAACCGGCGTCCCGTCTGTCCTACATACAGCATCCCGCATAGGTTGCATTTAATGCAGTAAATAAGGCCAGACGAGGCACGCAAAAGAGTGCCTAATGCGTACAGTGTGCAGGTTGGAGCCGGTGACAGCGGTGGTGTTTGGTGATGAAGGGGCAAGTGTTGCAACGGGATCTAGAGCAAGGGAATGATCCGTGTGGGGCTGAGGGGGAAGGAGAGAGGGTGCTGTGGACCAGGAGGTCACGCAGATTGCGGGCTCGTTTGAAAGAGGACAGGGGTAGGTTAGGGAAAATGGGGCGGGTGGTGGGATCAAGCTGGAGGCGCGACGGAGGCACGTAGTATCTGCGACGAAGGGGTAGGGTAGAGGGGTGGAAAAGGAGGGGGAAGGGGTGCGGTTTGGGGTTGGGCGGGGGGGGAAGGAGACAGGGCGGTGGTAGTGCGGTCGATGCGACGGGCGCGGGGTGAGGGCATCAGAGAGGAGTATGGGTGGGTAACCTCGGAGTCTGAACATGCGGGCCAGGTATTGAGATGGGGTCTCGAAATCCTGGTCGCGGCTGCACAAACGTCGGAGGCGGAGGAGGAACTGGGAGTAGGGGATGGCTCGTTTGGTGTGGAAGGGGTGGGAGGAAAGAAGTTGAGATAGAGGTGGGAATCCGTAGGTTTAAAAAAGGCGGTGGTGGTGAGAGAGCTGGAGGGGTGATCGATGCGGAGAGAGATGTCAAGGAAGTTGACAGAGGTGTTGGAGATGGTGGAGGTGAATTGAAGAGAGGGGGGTGAAAGTTGGAAAGGAAAGAGATGAATTGGCAGAGAAGTTCGCGGGAAAGGGAGGTGGCACCTACGCAGTCGTCGATATAGCGACCGTATAGTTCGGGGGTCGGCCCAGAGAACTGGGAGAACACTTGGGCCTCAATGTAGCCAAGAAGAGATTGGCGAAATTGGGGCCCATCCTAGTTCCCATCGCGACCCCGGACACCTGTTGGTACGTTTCCCCGGCGAACGTGAAGCAATTGAGGGTGAGGACGAGCTCAGCCAACCGGAGGAGAAGGGTGGGGGTGGGGGGGTGGGGTCGGGACGACGGTCGAGGAAGTGTTGGAGGGCTAGGAGACCGTCATTGTGGGGAATCACTGTGTACAGGGATTTTACATCTAAAGTGAAGAGGAGGTGTGAGGGGCTGGAAGGGAAGGGAAGGAAAGGAATTGAAGAGACGGAGGGCGTGGTTGGTGTCGTGTATGTGGGATGGGAGGGGGCTGCGACTAAGGGGGACAGGATGCGGTCGAGGTATAGGGAGATGAGTTCAGTGGGGCAATTACAGGCAGAGACTATGGGACGGCCAGGATTAGAGGGTTATGGATCTTGGGAAGGGAAGTAGATGGTGGAGGTGCGGGGTGTGCGGACGATGAGGTTGGTGGCGGAGAGGGGAGAGCGGAGGAGGAGATGAGGTCGTGGATGGTGGAGGACACTCGCTGTTGGTAGGAGGAGGTGGGATCGGAGGGGAGGAGGCGATAGAAGAGTGGATTTTGAAGCTGGTTGAGCGCTTCCTCCCTGTATAGGTCCGCGCGCCACACTACCACTGCCCCGCCTTTGTCCGCGGTTTGATGACAATGTCATCACGACGGCGGAGGTGGTGGCGAAGGGCAATGGATTCGGCCCCGAGTGAGGTTGGCTCGGCGGGGTCTTGGTTGCAAAGTTGAAACGGTGGACCAAAGCGTTGCAGTCATGTACAAACGAATCTAGGCTACTGAAAAGGCCTGGGGGCGGCGTCCAGATGGATGGACGACGCCCCAGCTCCAAAAGGCAATCCTGATTGTTGTGACGCTGGGGGGCGCGTGGTAGTATGCGCGAAGTTTGAGGCGGCGCAGGAACAGGGTCGGAACAGGTTGACGTCCGCCCGAGTCTCGAACTCATCACAGTGGCGCGTGAGTGGCGTGAAGCGGAGACCCTTACTGAGGAGGGAGCGCTCAGCGGCGGAGAGGGGGAGGTGGGGTGTAGTGACAACAGCGCGACGCGAGGAAGCGGGGTGTGGGAGGAGGACTAGGGGCAGGCGGGAGGGGTTGCAGGGGTGTGTGAAGGGGAGGGTAGGGGTGGTTGGGTGAAGATGGGTTAGCGTAGGAAGGTCACGATGGGGGGTGTGTGGGTCCGTGGAAGGGTGGGGTAGGTGCGAAGAAGGGGGGGACAGGGGGGAACATGGGGGAGATGGGAAGGGGGTGAGGGGTTGAGGAGGAGGAGGAGTTTTTTTTTTTTTGTGTGTGTGAGGTGGTTGTAGAGTTGTGGTTGAGATTAAGAATGAAGCGGAGGATAGGTTGGGTGAAGTGTGGAGGGCAGAGGGCGGAGAGAAGGAGGTAGGCCTGGGGAATGTTGATGGTCGAGGGAGTCAAGGAGGGGGCGGGTGGAGCGGATGGTGCGCGGAGGAGAAGGGAGCGGGAGGTACGAGCGAGGGTGGGTTCGATGAAGGGGGAGGAATAGGGGGTAGCGTGGAACTTCAAGAGGAACCGCGGGGTGTGACATGATGGCGGAGGCACCGGCTAAGAAAGGAAAGATGACTCGAGTGGCGGGTTTTCTTAAAAAGCAAGCGGGAAAGTTTTATAGCAGGTGCGGACAGTGTGGGGGGAACGAGGGACGCGAGGTAGCGGCTGAGGAGGGATTGAAGGTGTTGGACGAACGAGTGCAAGTCAGGCATGATGAGAAGTGGTGGCAAACAGGTAAAGGTGTGGGTGGTGGCGAAACCAGGAAAAAGGAGAGACAACAGGAAAACAACGAAAGAAGAAAACGGGTGAAGACGGTTTGAAAACAATAGAAAAAAGTTGAAAAAAGTTGAAAAAAGTCAGAGGAAGAGATTTGAGAGTCAACGGACAGATTAGGTAATGATTTTCAATCACGGTAATGGTGGTACTCCGGAAGAAGGTTGCGCGGTGATCCGTAGGTCAGGAAGAATGGTAACCAATAATCCGTAGGTGCAAAAAATCCGGGAGTTGGTATCCAAGGTACAAGGGGTCCGTGTAGGCGCGCAGTGGTATAATTTAATCCAAACGGGAAACAAAAAAAACAACAACAATGGAACAATTACAGTATTATTATTAATAGGCGCTCAGGAAAAGGAAGCAGGGAGGTATGACGTTTCGAGCGGAGCTCTTCGTCGGAAACATAAAGAAGGAAGAGAGAGGAAAGAAAGATCCCAGAGCGGGCAACAGGGAAAGGAAAAAGAGAAAAAAGACGACTGGTGTTTACGAGTTGCACATGGTGAAAGGCGGATGTTTACGAAAACAGAGCAAAGTGGGTTTTTAAAGGCAAAAGAGTGGAGACAAGGTTGGTAACGCAACAGATGTGTGTGTATGTGTGAGTGTGTGCGTGTGCGTGTGTGTATGTGTGTGTGTGAGGCGAGATGAAAAAACAAAAAAATATATATGTGTGTGTTAGTGTGTGCGTCTGTGTGTAGGCGTGTGAGGTAGGGCGAGACACTGGTCAGCTTAGCAGACAAAGGTCAGTAGTAAGAAAAAGAAGGAAGGAGGAAGGGAGGGAGGGGAAGGGGTGGGGGCGTATGTAGCGTATATATATATATATATATATATATATATATAGAGAGAGAGAGAGAGAGAGAGATGAATAGATATAGATATATATGCACGTGTGTGTGTTTGTAAGTATTATGGACAGCATAGCCGCCTATTCACTACTGCGACCACATACACATGTTACTGAGGCAAGCTGGAAAATGTGTTGTCGGAGGTATCTAGGGTGTTAAAAGGATGCGCTATAATAAAAAAATATATAATTATATAAGGGAAACTACTGAGTAACGCTACAAGGTAGATGACGACGCCAATTGACTCTTAAACCCTTTACCGTCCTTAGTATGACATAACCGAAAGTATATAATTATGAACATTTTTACATACCATACAAGCACAATGCATTCACATTGCTTATACAAATGTTCCCATTTATATACAAGTTAAATATAGTTCGTTCATCTCAGCCACATGTGAATAACAAAAATAATTCACCAGTGAATAAATTTGCTTTAAGTGAATTTATATTTATCATTATAATCAAAGATTAAATCTGTATAGGACTGTATCAAGTAGCTAGCATGTAAAACCCATTTCGGTAAAAATTAATGCAAAATTTTTAATTTTATGAATATAATTATAAAATTATAATAAAATCAACTACATGCTAGAAGAGGCGCCAAATGGCTCTAAGACTACCTTAGTTATCACATAGACACGGGCTGAAAGTGATAAATAAGGTAGTTTTAGAGCCGTTTCACGTTTTCTTCTATTTACACTATTTGTCTATCAAACAGTAGTTGCACTTATATTTATAAATAGTAAATAAATTGTTCTTATTCTTACCTAAACGGGATTTTACATACTAGCTACTTGATAAAGTCTTATATAGATTTTATTCTTGATTATATATATATATATATATATATATATATATTATATATATATAATAAAGGCAAGTATTGAATAACGCCACATGTTAAAGGAAACGTATATATATATATATATATATATATATATATATATATATATGTATGTATGTATGTATGTATATGAATCCTCACGCGCACACTGTTATATAGGTACGTGTGTAATATTTGTTCACTATATATTAGTGTATCTATCTCTCTCTCTCTCTCTCTCTCTCTCTATATATATATATATATATATATATATATATATGTGTGTGTGTGTGTGTGTGTGTATGTATGTATGTATGTATGTATGTATATCCACGCATGTATGTTCACGAAAGAAATCAGGAAATAGATACTCATTTTAATTTCATAATATTATTTATATTATCTTTACAATCAAAAGTGTAGACATCTATCTTTCAAGTGTAAAAACACGCCAAGCATAACGGTGACGTCTCTGGTATACCATAGCTCTTTGTGCAAAAAAGAAAGAAATATCTATGCAATAATATATCGCATTTATCACAACAATGTCGCCTATTGTTTGCACGCAACGAAGATGTTCGAAAAGATATTTCCGGTTATGTGAAAGTTTGTATGTAAAGCAGTTAACAATGTTATCTCTCTATTCCTATCTTCCTTCACCCGATTCTGTTGCTCGTACCTATTTACACTATTTGTCTATCAAACAAAGTGTGTAATACATAGACAGACACATAAGTGTTTGTATGTATAGCTGCTCATACACTTGCCGGCATTTATATATATATATATATATATATATATATATATTATATATATATATATATATATATATATATATGAGAAAGAAAAAAGATTTTTTCCAAATTTCTGACTTTTTTCTCAATATTCAATTCTGTACATCACACCTAATGCTGTATACACACACACACACACTCACACACACAAACACACATACACACACACACACACATATATATACATATATATATATACACACACGAGAGCTGTATGAAATATTTTGAGCCTTCAAGGCCTTTGAGCCTTCAAGGCCTTTGGGCCTTGATGTCTTGTACCATGTTTTGATTTTTGAGGCTCAAGACTTTTCATACACCCCTCGTATTCAGACACCAGTTTTCGAAGACTAGCAACACGCTTGAAACTCAGGAGTACCAAGCAGTCTGAATCGAACTCTTTTGATATTTACATGTAACTCCCAATAAATGCATTGAGTGCCCTTCTTTAGTTTGTCTACTCACTCGTATATATGTGTGGGTGGGTGTATGTGTGTGTGTGTAATCCAGTTCTAACTGTCGCATATCAGGATCCTGTCCACTTGACCAACGATGTATGACCAAATCTGTCATATATGAGTCAGAAGGTACTTCAAAGGTAAATAATAATACAACTGTTAAGAAAACCACTTTGCATTATGTGAAGATGAATTTAAAAATCGCAATGCCAATCACATAGCCTCCTTCAAAAATAGGGACAAAAGTAAAGCTACTAAGCTGTATAGCTACGTATGGACTTTGAAAGCTAACGAAACACCGCATGTGATTTAATGAAACTAAATGGGAAATCCACAATTTATGTGAATGGATCGTATAAATTTAGACTTCGTTTGGCTGAAAGAGCGCACATTCTCTTCAAATCTAAGATTCCTAACTCTCTAGTGAACTCCAGGTCATACATTTTCAGTGGTTTCATGCAGATATATAAATATATTTTGAAGAATTTGAAAATTCCGCCTTTTCCTGACCGACTTCATATGTTTCCAGCCGTATTTTTTAAGGACTAAGGAGGATAGCTCTTTTATCATTTTATCTTTATTTTTTACATTGTAGTTTCTCACTATTCAGTGACACTCCTACTATTCCTCATGATTGGATGAGAGTAATAGTAGGCATAGAGACGGTGAGGGCGGTGGCGAAAACAGAGAGAAAGAAAAAAATGAGGGAGAAGAACAGACGCAAAATAATTTAGGGAGAGTTGATGTTTTATTAAAAGTAGTAGCGTTGAGGGTGGCGAGGGAGTAATAATAAAAAGGAGAGAAAAAGTAGGTATGTGAAAGAAAGAAGGAGAAGATGTACAACTCTGTTTAACCATGTCTCTTTGACAGACATTTCTGTCGCCAACATACTAAACACTATAATTTTTGTTTTATTATTTGCTTTCTTTAATACACACACACAAACGCACAAGCAAACACACACACGCACACACACACACACACACACATATATATATATATATTATATATATATATATAATATATATATATATATATATCAATTACACTTTAATTGAAATAAAGTTTCCCCAAAATTAATCATTTAATATAATAAATGCGAAAACAAATTTGTGTGTGCCAGTGTGTCAAATTTTGAGCCCCTCTCTCACAATTCAATGACACTTCTCATATTGCTCATGTTCGGGTGAGATTATAAGCAGGCATAGAGACGGTGTTGATGGTGGCAGTAGGAGTAATAATAAGAGAGAAAGAAAGAGAGACTGAACACTGACCCAACATACTGAACTAATATACTGGACAGTGAATTCTTTTACGCACACATTTAGCCATTTTGTGTTGGTTATGGGGTGATAGTAATAGTATAGAGTGCAGTTGTGATAGAGGTAGAGTCAGCGGTGATGATGGTGGTGGTGGTATCCGAAGTGGTCAGGGATGAGGGTGAGATTAAACGATGTGAACGTCAGTGGTGATGTTGGTGGTGGTGTGGAAGGCGGCGAATTCAAAAGTATTAATGGTAGTGGCATCAGAAGTCTGATTGGTGTGTGTATGTCAAATGTGGTGGCGATGGTGGTGACGCTGTTGCTTATCATGCAGCTTTGTAAAAAGTTCCAAATCGACAAAATTATATCATTGTTTAGATGAAAGTTGTTCATTGCTTGATAAATATTGTTCAAGTTTAGTAATATTTAATATGTACTCAATGTATGGAGTATCACTGTTGGGCCGAAGGCCTAATGAAGAACCTTCCACAGGAGCTAGCTTAAAAGCTGCCCGATAGCAACTACTATACCGCTACTAATTTCATCTAGTGATGAGAATGACCAAATTGTGAACAAACAAGTAGAGCTATACGTGGTCAGCCGAGCAGTTATCAAAAGAAAACAATGCATATAGAAGCAGGGATGGTTGTGTGGTAAGACGTTTTGCCTCGCGATCACACAGTTTCTGGTTCAGTCCCACTGCTTGGCACCTTGGCCAAGTGTCTTCTACAATACACTCTGACCGAATGAAGCCACGTGAGTGGGCTTGATAGATGGAAAATGAAAGAACGCCGTTATATATTTGTGTGTGTGTATGTGTGTGCCTGTCTGTCTATGCGTCTGTGTCTTTTTGTCTGTCTTTGTCCCTACCACCGCTTCACATTGTGTTTACGTCCTTATAAGATTAGCGGTTTGGCCAAAGAGATCGATAGAATAAGTATCAATCTTTAAAAGAAAATAAGTACTGGAGTAGATTAGTTCTGCTACAATTCCTCAAGGCGGTGCCGCAGCATGGCCACAATGTAATGACTGAAACCAGTAAAAGATAAAACATAAGAGATGTATCGTCTAATACCGTTATATATCAGAGAAGAATGTGACAATGTTTACAACAGTGTTTAAACAGCTACAAAAACAACTGTAACAAAAGCTGTCAGAAGAACACAGTTTCCATCATCATCATCATCATCAACAACATTACTAAAAGCAACATAGACGGACTCACTGGTCTTGCAAGAGACGCCAATAAACTCTTTAACTTACACCAGGCTGTCTTGAAAAGTTAGTGTCATATTGGATAATTTATTCATTGTTCTACTATGTCTGAGAGAAGGCCGTTTTCTTCATGGCAGGAATATTTTTTATTATACTTCTGCTCATTAGAGGTTAATCTGGAGTAAAACTCTAACAAAGAGCAGGACGATTATTTAGAGACGCGTCTGTAGTCCTGGTGGTGTCGGTTGTGGCGTTGGTGATGTCGATTTTGGTGTAAGTCACAATGATATTGATTTTAATGTTGTTTTCGCTGGCGTTGTTAGTGACAATGGTGGTGTTAGTAACGGTATTAACATTGGTGAAGGTGGTGGTAGATACTGTCGATGTAGATTCTATTGTTGTTATTCCAAATATCTAGACTCAGATCGATCAAATCAATTTTGAAAGTTGATCCCATCTTTATATTATTTTTTTAAACAATATTCTGTACCTAAATATAAATTTGCCAATATAAACTATTTTTCAGAAGATAGAATGTGCTTTGGCTTATATTTTTAGATACTGAACTGATAAAGTCGTTAACATACTGAACAAAATGCTTCATAGCATTTCTTTTGACTCTGTACTTTCTGGGTTCAATTTCTACCGAGAAATTTACCTTTCATCCTTTTAGGGTCGACAGTTTAGCGATGGGATCGTTGTAATTTATGTACGCCCTCCTTAAAAACTGCTGGCTATGTGCGAAAATTTGAAGCCATTAATTCTGGAGACTTGAGCAACAATGTCGAGGCTTCCTTGTGTGATTCCTTTTCCCTCCAACAATATGTAATTGGTAATCATTTTTCAACCGTAAAACAGTGAGATCAATATTCCCAAACTTCCAATTGTTTCATGCTTATGAGGAATTGATAGCTTCGGCAGTTTTGTATTTTCATTGTTTGATGCATTTCAGCTTGTATATTCTATAGATCAACTGTTTCGATGGGTTGCTAATTTAATTCTGGAGTTGTTTGATGGCTTGGTAATTTTAGTTAAATGGTAATTAACATTTCGTAATTTTGTCGTCTCAGAGTCATTTGACAGTTTTTAGAAGTTTAGTAGTTTGTTGGTGTTTTGCTGTTAATTGATTTTGTAGTTTTAATGGTGAAACTTAGCAGTAATTTTCTTTGTAGTTTTTACTGGTTAGCCTAAGAACTGAAACTGATCTATTTCCTCCTACTTCCTATTTCTTCCAGCCAGAAAAAGCCGATATAATGTAAAGAGTTCATATTTGTAATTCATCGTTGGCATACAGTTCAAATTGGGAACCGTTAAGCACTCCATCATCTCGCCAATCTCCTCACATACACTATGGCTATACATCTCTCTCCTCCTCCTCCTCCTCCTCCTCTCTCTATTTCTTTCTCTATGTCTCTCTTCCTCCCTCGTATCACACACCGTATAGTTGTATATATATCTGAGAATAACTAGATTACTTATCCTAGGTTAGGTCAAGTTGGACCAAGTTTGGATGGGATCCAATGAAGTTTTATTTAATTAAAGAGTTGTTATTCAAATTATTAGTAAGTTGTTTCTTAATCAATTAAGTAACAAAGAGTATATATTTTAACAAAAAATCATATAGAATATGAGATGTCCAGGCATTCAGAATGAGGCATTTAAATTGTCTTTTGCCGAGATTTAAATATCGATGCGCTCTCAATTTACCTGACGTTGATCATGTTTTTTAACTACTTTGTTTTATAAATAAATGACTCAGTTCTCTGGTAGATTCGGCATGTAACGGCAGGGAGAGTCTGAACAGATTCAATTCTATATATCAGACATTCCACCGAATTACCAAAATTAAAGACTTTTAGTTGTGTCAAACCAAATAACAGTAAAATTATAGTTCTCTTTCAATCAAATCCAAAGTTCTGGCCAGTAGACATCTCTTTTACCTTTATGTTTTCCTTTTCGTGATACCGTAACAAGTAAAACTTTATCGCTTGCCTACATAGTTTATATTAAGTGAGTGGGTTTAAGGGCAGAGCTTACTTCCGTCTGAAATTCGGTCAAGCTAATGAAAGTCGGTC
This sequence comes from Octopus sinensis, assembly GCF_006345805.1. Classification (NCBI taxonomy): domain Eukaryota; kingdom Metazoa; phylum Mollusca; class Cephalopoda; order Octopoda; family Octopodidae; genus Octopus; species Octopus sinensis. The sequence continues at coordinate 160,072,850 of NC_043000.1, read as the reverse complement.
AATCTACTGAAAGATGGCAAACATTTAAAGAATAATTTCTGCTCACTTCCCTCCATATATTACACTTCACCGATTTCACTCTCTCTCTCTCTCTCCCTCTCTCTCACACACTCTCCCGCTCTTCCCCTACCTCTCTCTCTCTCTCGTTCACTCTACCCTCTCACTGCCATCCTGATTTTCTCGCACATGCATACACACACGCACAACACATATGTATGATTGTGTATCCACGTGTGCGTGTGCGCTCCTCTGTTTGTAAGACTTCTGTTGATGATGTTTAGCTTCCATATCAGTCAGCTGCGATGAAGTATTTTGTTTGCAAAGTCATCCCAACTGTAACCATCTCGTTTTTCATGCAGATTTTGTGTACCAGGGACTACGTTAACCAAGGAACATTTCCTTTTTAAGTATAGCAGGATGTGACTAAATGAGATTTACCTATTATTTAATGCTTGGTTAGTCGAGCGACTCCGTTCATATTTTGTCGTTAGTCTTTTTATGTATGTGTGTACGCATTTGTAAACGTGTATATGTTTGTGAACTTGGTGGATGTGTGCGCGTGTGTATGTAAAATGAAGAAAGAGGAAGGGTGAACTAAAGAACAGGCGCTAATATTTCTTTGTTAATGAGGTGTTAAAATTGCACCAAACTGTAGATCATAGAACTTATATGACATTATTTCCCCTTTGCTTTCTGTGTTTATATTGATCTACTTTGCGTCTCAAAATGATGGTAAAAATACGGCGCAGCAAATACTTTTAATGTACTTGCATTTATTGTGTACGTTTTTGAAATGCCCACTTATAAAATCGATGACACGATGAATATCAGTTAAATATGAACATAAAACCGCTTCAAATAAGGAAATGAATTTGATTGAGTTGGTAAAATATCAGGGTATCGCACAAAGTCCCAAAATATGATTTATGAGACAGTCAATAAATGATTTAATTGATAAGGGTCAATCCAAACACATGCTCTGCTAACAAAATAAACAGATCAAACCAAATACAGTCATCGTTGATATTTTAAACATGTGATGTCAATATAATAAAAAAAAACTTGTAAATATTATTGAGATGTTCATTAGTGTGTGTGTGCGTCTGATAGAAAGAGTAGGAAAGGGTGTGTGTAGTATTCGAGGATTCCTTTTTTTTTTAGTAATATGTCTTCTCGTGTGAAATACAGGAATATTTTTTTAATATATTTAACGAAGAAAGCTAGTTTCATAGAAAACTATGGTTGAGTAAACTCCGACAATATTAATCTGCAATAACCAACTAAAAGCATGGATGTGGTTTTTGGCTTGCTAGAAATAGCAGCCAAATAGTTTTCCACATTGCCATCTAAAAAAGGGAAAGCAAAGCGGTAAATGTAATCTAGAGTATACAAAATATAAAGTATTAGGCATTCAGAATATGCTGTATCAAGAATAAATGGATGGAAGTATCACATCTAGAATGTATTTCATTACAGGATCAATCATAGCCGACTTGTAAAAGAACAACAGCAAAAACTACAACTTCTATGATATTAATTTTTATTTTAAACTGATAGCGGATGGATGTGTGGTATGCGGTCTTACACTCGTGACTTATTTTTTTTTCAAAACAGTAAATAGATAAAATAATTTAGATATTGCTTTCTTCCTTAGGAATTTAGTGAGTATGGATAAATGACGGAATGAATTCTGGTAAGAATTTGGGTTCTTAAATTGTTGGTAATGCGAAACAGAGACAAAAATCAAACGTAATGAAATGGTAATTCAGGACATAGATATCCGAGAAAAAGTGTAAGGCATTTCATATGCTCCTTTTAAGACTTTGCCAAATATTACTCGTTTATTTGAAAAGTATTGAATTTTGACTTAAACACTATGCTGTTAGTCTATAATAGACGCCTCTAAAGGGCATTGCGAGCGAGAGTAAAGTTAGCTGGTTCCAATCGTGGATTGAAACAGTATTTCGCAGAGAATTTTAAGATATTACACATCCCTCTGCAATGCTGGCCAATTGTGAAATGTTCTACGCCTTTTCAACTACTTACTGAACATTGATGCCTCTATGAACAGATGCTGCACAAATATCTCTCAGTGCAGACATTTGAACTTAATCTCATATTACATACGACTAATTACCCAGTCACAACTGCTTCTATTTTTCTCATTGTTCTTAAGTGTCTTCAATACACACTTCACTAATTAAAGTTAATAATATGAAGTAAGAAATCTAGTGATAATTTGTAAAATCAATGAGTAAGAATAAACATTTCAAAGGTAGTGTATATAAATTTGTTTTTAGTTTGAATAAGAGGTCAGGCTGAATGCACCAAGCAATACCATGTATTGGAGAAGCCTTTTGAAGGTATCAAATAAGGAAGTCGATAATCGTACATTAAAGGGAAATAAGGAATAATATAGATTACAAGCAGGTAAATGAGAAAATAAGGAGCTACAACGAAGTAGAGGTCACCAGGTGACATGAGTTCGACAGCTGTTAAAGAGAGATAACAACATCTGTGGTAAATTTGAAAACCCTGGAAGACATTGCGAGATTCAAAGGCAACGATGAAATGACGTGCAACAGTGCTGGGAATATATGTACACTAACTTTATTGTTTCTTCAGAGTTGTAAAAGTCAGCCATCCGAGGTATATCAATCAACAAGAGTTGACTGAGTTATCGAACATCAGATAAGATGATCTTACCAGTGTGGAAGAGCTTGGTGTAGCTTGAGAGTAATGATTATACTCGTGCGCTTTTTATATACCAGTAATATAAGGTTTCATACAGTTGCATCATTATTAGAAACTGTATAGATGAGGGTGGAATGCGTTAGAATTACTAGGGAGTCCAAGAACAAAGTTAATGCAAATTAATTTATTTTTTACGTTCCATGGCGCATCCAGGTGAGATCGATACCACAAGTACTTGTCATATATTACCATCGACCTAACCGACTATTTCCTTCAACTAATTTTAAACCTTCTGCCAATATTCAAAATCGCTTCAGACTCAATGAGTTGTATATGTGTTTAACAGAAAATATTTATATTTTGAATTAAGAAAGCAAACGAGTATTCAACTTTATTATCACATCAGATTCAAAAGTTAAATTGAAATATTTGTGTTGTATGTATATATATATATATATATATAAATATATATATATATATATAATGAAAGTATCTTGTTTATTACAATGTAACAATAAATAACATATCTACATTTTTATTTAAGTGACATGTATTAAAATGTTGCCACTATATTGCAAAATAAGTTATTCATGTTCAAAAGGGCAATAATAGAAGATAGAAGTTTCATAATAAAGGATGTATTGATGTGTGGACTAATATATGCATTATATGTATGTGAATTGATGTTAGTTCATAACCCTATTCTCAATCTTATTATATCGAAAATTATATCGTTATGTGAAGTTTATTATGCATACCTGTATGATATATCACGCATTATACATATCTCTGTAATATGAAATTCAGACGGTTTAATAGGAAAGAAAATTAGATATAAGAACAGAAATTATTGCTTTTCCAATTCTGATAACACTATTAGAGCCCAAATTTATCAAAATATTTAAAATAAAAGTGAGTGAAAGAGAAAGATTAGAGTAGCTTTTTGAATCAGGCGAGCAGTGGTTTTGAGAAAGAATGATTGCATTTTTCAATTTCTATACCTACTTTTGCTGCCGGTTTTCAATTAGTCCTTAACAATTCTTTACGCATTTATATAGAACACAGAAGAATATGCGATAACCTCCTGACAAACGGAACGACAATGCTAATTTCATTGAATGCTTACAACAATCCATGTAATTAAATCTCTAGTAGCTGTAAGAAAACCGAGACCGTCACAAAATTGGATTTGTCCTTTCTTGAATAAAAAGGCATGCGTTGAACCAAAATATATCTATTTTTATTCATAATATTGTTTTGTTTTACCTTCCAGGATCCATAGTTGAGATTTTGTATTTACTTCGTATTTTCATTACTCAGGAGACAGAGATGAAATATGTAGCAGCTCTAAATTGCGATTTCTAGAATATTATGTCGACCATTTAACGGGAGATTCGAAGTAGCAACTAGATCAAGTATTGACAGCCTTTTTGCAACCTATTGGTGGGGTTATAGTCTAGTCAAAATTCTAGCGGAGCAAATGAGAAAGTATGTTATACTCTCTTTGGCGGAGTTACAATGGAAGGTGGCCGTAAAATTTTCTTATTAGATTTGTGCGGGTAACTTATTGGACTTATTTGGACGTATTTCTTCCCTACAGGTAGTCGGAGCCATAACGAGACAAAAACTCTATATTTCTTGAAAACAAACTGTACAAGCCCACTAATATTTTATTCATTCGGTTATATTTACCGTTAGCAGTACCATACGGTAAATATAATAAATACGTAGGTGCGTAGTCAAGTGATAACGGGCGTTGGACTCGTGATCATAAGGTCGTGTTTCCGGTTCTTACACTGGGTGGCAAGTTGTGTCCTTCACTAGTTATTTCATTTCTTGATTCTCCTGACTATTCAGTTGAAGATGAGTACCAGCACAAGCTGGGACAACTTTTATCTTTTTTGCTGTCACAGATCTACGTCCCGCTTTCTGTTACATGCATGGGAGGGCCGAGAGAGTATCTATGTATGTTCCTGTCTATATAGGTATCTAAAATAATTATCGTGATATAGTACAGTACATGCAACCAAATCATACGCGCTTTGCATCTGACCGTCGGTTACGAGTGGCAACGTCTACGTGGTCGCTCGATTCACTAAACCCGTCTCAAATCATACCTAAGCACTTTAAACAAAGAAAGATATTTTGGTTCTGTTTTGTTTAGTTTTGCTTTGCTTTTCCATACACAACAGAAAATGCGATTATCAGTTGTCGAACATACATGTCTGCTCAATCAGAGGAACAGCATGCTGTACCGTACAATTTGCATTAAAAAATCTTTAGTATCAGATGGAAAGTTCAGATCCTTTTTCCCCCTTTTCAAAACATTTTAAATATTCCGAACATTTTTCTCTATAGTAAAATGCATTTTAGCATCGATGTTTGGTGAGAGAATACATTCAACCGCATTTTAATGTATTAGTGACAAATTTCTTTCGCCCCACACAGGTAAAATATATAATGTTGACACCGATGTAATTCGAACTTAGAAGTATGTAACTAAATACCGTATATGTATAAGCCTTTGACTTAGCTACTCTGCTTTCTTATGCTTGTTCTTTTTTCTAAATTGACAATAAGATAATTCAATATTCATATTTGATTGTTAAAGATATCTTGTTTAGATATCTCATTTATTGTAAGATGACTTCATTTTTCAATGATACAATAATAGCCAAAAAATTATATAATCTCTCATAAAAGAGAAAGTATTTGTCGTCACCTCATGCTGGCTTCTCCAACAGATCACTATCTCGTTAGAATGAATGTTATATCGTTCCCTATGATATATTGTAACTATCAATAGGGAATATACAATTTGTACAATTTAATAGGAACGCTAGTTTTATCAAAACAGGGAAGTTAAAATTAAAATATTATTATTTGAAATTTGCTTATGATATTCTCAAAAAGACTAATAAAATATTACATTGATTCGAACAAACATTATTTTTGAAAATAAATTATCGTGTTTTTCAATGTTTGTATCTACATTGTAATTGCTTTTCATTTAACTATTAATAATTGTAAAAGGACATGAAACTGACAAAGATGCCAACATGCCGTGCTAGATACAATTCGCCATTCACTTTTATCTCAGTACGTCGTAGGTTCAATATCTGCAAATGTAGAATTTGCTTTCATTTAATAAAAGCTTAATAAATAAATGATATTTCTACGCATTACATATCTCGCGTGTGAAATTTGGTAATATATTTTAAAATCAAACTTGACCAAATTTCGGATCTTTTCGGTTTGAACGGCAGCTTTTAACAGAATTTACTCGTAACTAAAAAATTTTAAACTTCGTATACTGGTAGAATGTGTTTATAAAACATCTTTTTCTCTTGGCTTTATTGAGAAAATTCTATTGTTTGTAAGATATTTGTTGTTTTTTTTTCTTCAATTTCTGCAATTTCAACCAATCAATGACGTCCATTGAGGTATTAAACATTCTGTGCCGTATGAATATGTCCCTCGTCTAAGAAACAGATTGGGTTTATTTACATTTGTGAAGAAAAAAAAGATACCCTTCCCCCAACCCCTAACCCTAACCCTAACTCTAAAACAGATTGAAAAGCAATAGATCGATACTTGGGTCATAATTATGGGTGACAATTTCATATGACACTGCTAGAAGGAACTGCCGTTCAAATCGTAAAGATCCCAAATTTCTTGGAAAAAGACGGGTTTTAATTTTCTTTGTACAATTATGGCCATTCGATCAACCATTGTATGGTCATATGTCGCAGATAGTCGGTTCAAGAACCCTGTAATAACCATGGTTGCTGCGTTCCAGATATATACAGGTTTCCGAAGGATCCAGCTCGACTTTACGATGACGATAACGACTGGAATACTTCTGTGCGATTGGACGGTAAATATATCCGACGTAGATTTGTTCGAAATACCTATATACCTTTTCCGCACTGATATTTCTATCTTTTTGCCAATATATAAAGCAAGGTTCTTAGTTTCAATATACAAACTGAGATTCCTATTATCACGTTACCGATTCTCAAAAAAAAGCGAGTTAATAATTGACATAAAACAATTGTTCTTATATTTATGTCCGATGTATAAATTACTATGAACATGGCATGCGCATTAGCAAAAGAAAATATAATAATTTGCATGGAGCGTCGTAATTTGCATGGAGCGTTCTTAATGAAATTATTTTCAGAAAGGGTAATGGTGACAATTCATTTAATTTCGATCACTCATGAATTAACTGGAAATATGCAGAGGTTGACTGATTTAGTATAAGCTTTGGCAGGCATTGTGACAACTGCGAGGTTGTATCTTTCTTGCTGGACTTAGTGGAGCAAAGACCACATTATCTGTTACTAAGATCTCAGAACGACTAAAGGAATTATTTTATACCTCGTGTGTGTGACTCATATTTCGTCGAATAGGTAAATTAAATTAACAACCTAGATAATTATCGTACTCGTCTTTTATATTTCATAAATATAGAGGTAAGAGCAAATTAACAAACATGAAGAGGTGAGATGGAGAAAATACTTAATTGAATTTATAACCCTAAATTATTCCTGAAACAGTCAAGAGAGGTGACTATTTCAATTTCAGTCAAATGAAATTAAATGGCGATATCCAGGGTATCGAGTGTACCCAATCACTTGCAGCGGCAGCTATCGACTCGTTTTAATATTATTAGGACTCCTCAGCAAAATGCAGTCTATACATTGCCTCCCAGATATCTTTGTCATTATATCTTCGTTGAGTTGCTTTTCATGTCTTTCTATCCGCTCGTATCTGCATGAGAACTTTGTATTTCTGTGCTTGTATGAGTGCGTGCATGTGTATGACTGGTTAGGGGCGGGAGTTCAGTGTATAATAAGCATTCATCACTACAAATCTAATTCCCTCTTACACATCCTATGAAACTTCATTTAGCCTATGCCACACAAGGATCAATAAAATTGCTAAATAATCGTTAGAACATCAGAAGGATGTGATTTTTGTGAAAACAGTAGGCTCTTTCCTTGAAAGTGGAAACACTTGGTTCAATTTCTGATTCCTTTCTTAACATTTTAATCAAAATTTCTCATTGTAAACAGAATCAGCAATACACACGTGTGAAACTATAGGGGCATGTTGTGCGGTGAAATGTAGTAAATGTTTGTTTATTTAGGAGAAGGCAGCAAACTAGCACTCTCGTTACTGCGCCAAAAAATTACTGAACAAGGTAGCTTCCAGGTTTACGTTTGAGGTCAAATGCCGCCAAAGTCAACATCGCTTTCATTCCTTTCAGTGTTGATACAGTTAGTACCAGTTGAGCACTGTGGTCGATATAACCGACTTAGTATTGTGCCCAAAATTTAAGGTCTTGTTACTATATTTTAAAAAATATTATTTGGGAGGACTGCACATTTTAGATAGTTGTATAGGAAATAGACTAACGCTGTAGATTATTCTCCTTTCAAACTACTGTCTCACTTATATAGGTTTGAACATTTTCAGATAACCGTTAGAAAACAGGTATCGTCTTTCCATTGTCGTTCTTGCTAATGTTGTTGTTATTGTTGTATCTCTTTAGCCCTAAGCGACGCCGTTGAAGCATAACATTGATGAATAGGATCGAAATCACGACCATGACACCTTCTTTCAGAAATGTGTAATCCAGAATTTATTACTCAATACATCTTATTTTAGGGAGATTTTTGGTTTGCTAACCCTTGCAATGCGAATAACCACGTACTGTCACTAGTTCCTGTAGATAATATATGCGAAACTCTTCCAAAATGCCGCCAAGTGCTATTGAATAGATATGTGAAAATATTGGTCATAGATGATGGCACAAAGGTGCCGAAGTTTAATACATAAAAGCTCGCCATTTCCCCATTGAAAGAAATATGTTTTGAAAAGAACTGCGCTATTTACTTCGTTAGAATAATCAAGAGTCGATAACAACGCATGATGAAAGGAACATTTTTTTTTTAAGTATCTCCACAAATACAACAGCTAGCCCTCACTGTACAATGGAATGTTTACGTAGCTTATGTGAATCTGGATGAAATGAATACTGTGTGATCCATTCGTTTGATCCCAAGAAACGAATCCATATACGCACAAACACACACACACACACATACGTAAAACATGCAATCTCAAACACTCAAATACATGCATATACTCGTGGGATGCAAACTGTAATTAGAAGCTAAGATTGCTGTACATATTTAACCCTGTAACGCCTATTTTTAATCATTCCTGGCGCTTCAAATACCGTGCGTTTGTGGGAAGAAAACGAGAAAATTAAAAGCTTGGACGGGCTCAAAGGCCACTTTGCGTTTGAACAACATTATTGCATGCAAGCAATTATAATATATGGCGTTTCCTGTAGAATCATTCATAACAGAATTATACATACATAAATACATATTTAGATACACATATACATATATGTATGTATAGTAGTCATAGATAATTGTGTGTGTTCGTGCGTGTGTTATATGTGCGCGTGTGTGCGTGTATTATGTATGTATGTGTGTGTGAGCGCGTGTCTATCTTAGTGTGCGCGCTTGTATGTGTATAAATGCGGTTAGCCAGATCGAAAACAGGGCACGTGCATAAAATATTGGTCGGCTAATTTCATTAAAGCCATTCCGCAAACAATATGGTTCATAGAATGTGAGTCAGAGTTTTGTGCTAGTATGAAGTCAATATATGGAGAAGGTATTTTTACACTAACTCCGTGTTTATGTATGCCGTAAAACAATATTCTTAAGGCAAATAATACAGAAACATTGGGAAATGCATACAAGCCACACATTACTCATAAGTACACAGAGTAAATAGTTACTCAAATACATACACACAAGTACGCATAGGAAACTTACGGTTAACGAGTATAGGACGTTATTCATTGCACTCAAACGCGAGAACTTAAATTATTTAACGTAGAAGTTTCTTCACTAGATTAAAGCGAATCATGATAATTTCCTTCTAAAACATTATTCTCCATGTTATTCTCTGTTTAAAAACATTATGGCTTATGCTTGAAGCATATATGTTCGCATTGTTCTTATTCACTTAATTTATTACTTGAATATTTTACAGACCATACCCTTCTAAACTAATTATCCTCTCTGACAAACTAGGTATCCGATTTTCTATATATCACTCTCTACTTTCTCTCTCTCCCCCCTCTCTCTCACTCTAGCTCTCTTCTTCTCTCTTTCATTTTCTGTATATATGTATATATATATATATATATATATATTATATATATATATATTTATTTATATTAGAAACGTTAAGAAACGCTAAATCCTTAGTCTATCATAGCAGCCTCTAATAAACAAACGCTTTCTCTCTACTATCAAATCTCACTCTATGACAACTCTGAATACACGAGCGCCCAACATGTTCACATCTCAAACATTGAATCTCATACGTTAGACCACAAACTCAACCCAACCTATCCTACTACCACTATCCAGAATACAACCACAAATTCCACTACCATTACAGATACAATAAAGAACGATAGTAATAATAACGATAATAGTAATAATAATACTAATAACTTAGACATTTCTACCCCCATATCTGACCTCTTCTCTGACAGTATTACTTCTTCCGATCCTGAAAATAAACCTCAAAATGTACCCACTTGTAACTGCCGTCCTGTGTCCATTTGCCCCCTAGAAACCCATTGTAGATCTAATGTAATTTATAAATGCACTGTCCTCAACACGTTACACAATTCTACAGCTCTATACATAGGGTCAACCATAAATATGCCGCTAACATATCTCACATTTATTCATTTATTATCGTTGATAATAAAGTTGATTATGTTGATGGTGATGGCTAATGACACTTTTCTAGGTGAGCGTTCAGTTGAGAGAGATAGTCACATTATTTTGAATTTAGTTATCTTGTTATAACTACTTGAGATATAGCGGTAGGTTTACTTTTTGAGGCCTGTCTTAAAGTATTACTATCAGCTTTACATACTTAATCTCGCTAAATAAATTCCATTTTGAGTTAATGAGGCCTATATCAAATAACGCCTCTTAATATGAGGATGTGCTGCGCACTAAACCTTGCTGATTCTGATCACAAACACAAAGCGCGTGTCAACAGTTCCTTGTAGGACTGCACCTTACCAACAGATTTGTTTTGCTTAGTTTGCTATTTTTTCTATACTTCTCATATTAACTTTTTCCTAATTTGGGACTGTAAAGTCAATTATCTGGCACTTTCTATACTCTTTATGTACTACTACTATATCAGACCCTCTACCTTCTATTTCTCTGTCAGTCTGAATGTTAAAATCTCACAACATCGTATATTTCTTACTTTCTAGTACTTTACTAGGTTCGTGTTCATACCATTCATCAGTATGTTGAAATTCCAGCTTTCTACATAGCTCCCTATACCGAATGTAGCTCTGCTATACTGAATATACTCAAACATCCACTTAACCATGAGTGTGGAATCATGTCATACGCTTTCCTATAATCTGTCCATGTGATTGTTAGAGTTTCCTTTCTAACTTTTACTTTATGTAGAACTGCTTTGTCTATGTATAATAGATCACGCATACTTCTAGCCTTCTTTCTGCAACATTTCTGTTCTCCCAGCAGCAAATACTGGTTCTCAAGATACTCGTAAATGCTTTCTTAATATTATTACCGTTAACAGCTTCCATATTAATGGTAAGCACGTGATTGGTCTATAGTTGCTAGCTGTATTAACCTTGCTTTTATCTTTCATGATGAACATTGTCCTCCATCTACTCCCCAATCTGGAATGATTCCTCTATTAATTCAATCCTGAAGTTATTCCGTCAGCCTCCCATGTAAACTACTAAATTTCTTTTTCGTCCTGGGCTCTTCAAATTCGGCATTTTTCCTCACACTTTACTCATTAATACACTAGTTAATCTTAGATCTGGTTGCTTCTTACTCACTACTTCTTCCCTCAAATTTTTATACATACTGCATCTCCATTATGATTGACTATCTTATCCCAAATATTACTCCAGAACTTTCTAACTCCTTCTCCATTAGGTATTTTCAGCTTCACTACTTCGTTCTCCACTATTTATTTGGTTATAAAATCCCCTTATTATTATTATTATTATTATTATTATTATTATTATTATTATTATTATCATCAGTAGTAGTAGTAGTAGTAGTAGTAGTAGTAGCGGCAGTAGTAGTAGTATTTGCAGCAGTACTTTAATCGGCATAAGACATGATTTATCGAGGAACTCTCTAACAAACAGAAACATTTTCACAGCCATGTCTGAATTGTACAACGTTAATATTCGACTAATATTTATTCTTTTACAATAAATTCGAATATACTTTGGCTGCTTCATGCTCTAAGCAGAAAACATGTTTTTACCGACATAACTGTCAAATTATCACGATCGTGGCATGTAAGTCATGTATTATATGTCGATATTTATTTTAGATCCTCCCAAAACAAAAATATTTACTTTACTGCGCGCCAAAAAATCTATGATGAATTGATAAGCTTAATAGCTTAGCAATAAAATAACAAATATGCATATTGCTCTAGTTCAGCCCTAATTGAAATCAAGATCAAAGGTGTGACGCTCACGTCCTTTTTGTATATGAACGGTTAAATCGCCTATGTCCTATATTTATGATACTGTGCTGTAGTTTGAAAAGAATTTAGCTACTATTTCTAGAAATTTAAGCGATTGCAACAGAAGGGCTTTCTCGTTGATCTTAACAACAACTACACCAACAGCTTTTACATCTTGCCGCACCATTCCATTCAAGAATCTGGCTGAAATCTGAAAAGAAACTTGTAAATGTAAACCTATTTCCAATAGCAATATTATTTGTACTTTTGTTAGCACGCTGAGCACAGTGCTTAGCGGTATTTCGTCGGTCTTAACGTTCTGAGTTCAAATGACAGCAAGGTCAACTTTGCTTTTCACCCTTTCGAGGTAGATAAAATAAATGCCAGTTGAAAACTGAGGTCGATATAATCGAAATATTATTTCTTCGTTTTTATTTCCCTTCGTTTTTGATTTCTAGCCAAAACCAACTGCTACGTCCTTTTATTGCTGGACAAAGAGCCAGCCTTCCTTTGGATTATATATATATATATATATTTTAAATTTCAACGTGAATCTCTTTCGGGTTATATATATTTTTGATTTTTGCCAGCAATATCTTCTATAATATAAAGGTTAATAGGCGCAGGAGTGGCTGTGTGGTAAGGAGCTTGCTTACCAACCACACGGTTCCGTGCTCATTCCCACTGCGTGGCACCTTGGGCAAGTGTCTTCAACTATATCCTCGAGCCGACCAAAGCCTTGTGAGCGGCTTTGGTTGACGGAAACTGAAAAGAAACCCGTCGTATATATGTATATATGTATATATGTGTGTATGTGTGTCTGCGTTTGTCCCCCCGAAATCGCTTGACAACCGATGCTGGTGTGTATTTGGCCCCGTAACTTAGCGGTTCGGGAAAAGAGACCAATAGAATACTTACCAAAAATAAGTCCTGGGATCGATTTGCTCGACTAAAGGCTGTGCTCCACCATGGCCGCAGTCAAATAATTGAAACAAGTAAAAGAGTAAAAGAGTGAAAGTGAAGTCACAAGAATTGATAGACAAAGGACCAGAATGTCTGCGAGAATCAGGCCAAAATGAAATCCTGTATCTTGTCGCTGTTCTTGTTGATGTTGTTCAACCCCAAGATCAAGTTGAGCAAGAAGAACGTCAATTAAAGACATTCCATTGGTAATTATCACGTCCTTTATTTATGTTTCCTGGATCGTTAGGATTGTATAATGTAGTGCGAGGGCGATTTGGTTATTAATTTAAATTGATCGAGTGAACTAGTAAAATTTCTCTTGTTGATCCGTATATTTCGTTCAAGCGTGGGGTGAACTACAGATTAATGTAACCACCGTTAAAAAGAGGGATAAGTAGCGTATAAGAATATTGCTGCTTCGTTTCCGTAGTCGTAACCGTAGCGCTAATTTTCATCACCAGTGACGACCTTCGAAGAAAGGCCTGGTTCAATTTCTTTCAGTTCCTTCATTTCACGACACGCATTCCGTCCTGATTGCTTTTGATCTTCAGGGAGCAAGAGAGGCAGAAATTTTGCTGCAACTCTTTTCATTTACACTTCCTCGCTCAAAATTAATTGACAGGAGATCCAAGACAACCCAATCATATCAACAAGTTCGTCAATTGCTCAGCCGGGTTTCTTGAAGAGCAGCTCATGAATTTTAGGGATGTTTTCATTCATTCGGGGCGTAGATAATTGCAACAACTGACCATTCCTAAAGCGTGAAAACCACTCGTAAACTTGTGCTCTGCTCCCTGTAAACTGTCTGAAGCATGACAACAGTTTCGGCCGCCATTTTCCTCAGCAGAAAACAGAATTTCACGGAAGTACACTTTTCCTTTGTTTTAGCCATCGCAAAAATCGACGAACAGGGGAGAAGGGATCTTTTCGGTTTGAACGGCAGTTTTTAACATAATTTCTAGGTAACTAAAAACTTTTAAACTTCGTATACTGGTGGAATGTGTTTATAAAACATCTTTTTGTCTTGGCTTTATTGTGAAAATTCTATAGTTTGTAAGATATCCTACCCCCACCCCTAACCCTAACCCTAAATTACATTGAAATGCAATAGATCGATACTAAGGTCATAATTATGGGTGACAATTTCATATGACACCGCTAGAAAAAACTGCCGTTTAAACCGAAAAGATCCGGGGTGAAGCACTACAAAACAATGACAAACCACGTGCCAGAGAGACAACAGAGGACAACACAGAGATAAACAGCCACAACCGCACACACACACACACACACATACACACACACATATACACACACACACGTACTAACATTACAAATACATAGACACACACACACACAGACCTGCGCGCACGCACATACCCACACATACCTCCTTCTCTTGCACTCTCCTGTCTTTGAAAGAACCTTTTCCTTCACCCATTCCCTTCCGGTCATTTCAATATGCGACCGCGTGTGTATCGTTGGCGATTTTCTTTCTCAGTCTTCCCTTCCTTGGACCTTTCCTTTTTCTATGTTTCTGAAGACGAGTTCCACTGGAAACGTTAAATATCCTCCTTCTTTCTTTCCTTTTCTGAGCGTCCAATAACACTATACTTGTTCCATGTCCTCGCGTTGTCGTGTGTTCTCTTTGTTCATGTTTAGATTAACTATATATATATATATATTGGAAGGTTTGGAGATGATGTGCAGGTATTATATATTAGAAGAAATGAGGTACTCAGAAGATTGGATGGTTTATATTTACAGATATTTATTTGTATATTACATTTTTATATATATCATATCACTTAGATCATTAGCGCTTTCTCCCATTCTAGTGTGGTTTTCAAATCAAACTAAGTTGGGGCGGTCGACTCCAGATGCCCGGCATACGCTTAGTTTGATTTGAAAACCCTACTAGAATGGAAGAAAGCGCTAATGATCTAAGTGATATGATATATATAAAAAAAATGTAATATACAAATAAATATCTGTAAATATAAACCATCCGATCTTCTGAGTACCTCATTTCTTATAATATATATATATATATATATAGATAGATAGATAGATAGATAGATAGATAGATAGATAGATAGATATAAATGAGTCTCTTTGTGAGTGTGCATATGTATGCATGTATATATGTATGAATGCATGCATACATGTGGCAGTGTTCTCATCCAATTGGGTAGTTTCTTTTCGAGTTTCTTCGATAATATTTTTTTAATATGACTTAAAGATTTACTACTTTTCCAAAAATTTCTTTCAAATTTTAGTTTCTGCTCACGTCTACCCACCCACCCCTTAATGTTTTCAATCTTTAATTATATCCTTTTTATATGTATGCTTAAAGAAAATCCAACTTCACAATTCTGCCATTTATTTTTATTTATCTTTCAAAACTTTTTGAAACTAAATTAAATTTATACAGAAACTTTTCAAAATTAAATTAAAATCATACACAATTTCGCGCAGCCGTACAGTAACTGAGAAATAGCAGCTGCTTTCGTTTTCAGTGAGCTTAGACATGAATTATGAATTCGAAAATGCTTGTGACGGGGGTAAATTAAAAGAGTGCAGATGTTATTAAAGAAAGTAAATTAAAAGAGTGCAGAAGTTATTAGGCGGCGAGCTGGCAGAAACGTTAGCACGCCAGGCGAAATGCCTAGAGGTATTTCGTCTGTCTTTGCGTTCTGAGTTCAAATTCCACCGAGGTCGACTTTTCCTTTCATCCTTTCGTGGTCGATTAAATAAGTACCAGTTACGCACTGGGGTTGATAGAATCGACTTAATTCGTTCGTCTGTCCTTGTTTGTCCCCTCTGTGTTTAGCCCCTTGTTGGTAGTAAAGAAATAGGTATTTCGTCTGCCGTTACGTTCTAAGTTCAAATTCCGCCGAGGTCGACTTTGCCTTTCATCCTTTCGGAGTCAATTAAATAACTACCAGTTACACACTGGGGTCGATAGAATCGACTTAATCCGTTTGTCTGTCCTTGTTTGGCCCCTCTATGTGTAGCCCCTTGAAATAAGAAGTTATTAAAGAAAAAATAATTAAGTTAACAAAAATTTTGCTTAAGCATTGTTAATTGTGAACTTGCTCTCCAGTAGATGTGTGTCAAGAGATGTGCTGTTATAAATTTTCTGTGCGATTTATATTTGATTTTCTTTTCGTTTTTTTCATATATATTTTTAGCAAAGATGTATGACCTACGCATATACAAGACGATAGAAATTTTCATAATCAATTTCATCTTATGACAAGAGCGCATGGGATTGTTCCCTGGGGTACTCACGGGAGCAGGGTTCACATGCTAATCTATGTATTGTGTGGTTTTGTATTTAGGATGTCCTTACTGCGCTGCTTTGCCATCGGGCCAACAGTTTTGCTAAGACAGCTCTGTTCATAATTTGTATTCACATATACTCACACACAGACACACAAATACAAACACACAAAAACACGCACACAAGCTCAAACATGCACAGAAACACACATACGCACATACGTTCACGCACACGCGCACAAGCACGCGCGCACACACACACACAAACACACTCACACACACCACAAACGCAAAAACAAAGCGACAAATCATTTCTTGCGGATGCGCGCAGTTTCGTTAACTTTTTTCATTTTTGAATTTGTAAAATAATTTTGAAATTTTGAAAAAATAAATGACAGAATTTAGATGTTTTTTTTTAAGACATCGTTTAAAAAGAAACACGAAACATTTAGATAAATTCAAAAATTAACAAATTAAAGTCAAAGAATTTTACAAAATTGAAATTTTAAAAAGTTTGAAAATCGTAAACTTTCAAACTTCTGTAGAATAAATCCGGAAAATAGTTATAAAATTCCTATGTTATATGGTGTGTTTTGATAGACAAACAGACAGACAGATAGACAGACAGACAGATAGACAGACAGACATATAAATAGATAGCTAGACAGACAGACAGACATATAAATAGATAGATAGATAGATAGATAGATAGATAGATAGATAGATAGATAGATAGATGTGTGTCTTCGTGTATCTGTGTATTTACCTTTTTATGTCCTTGACTTCCCCACCTCAAAACTGTTAATGGATTGTTAACGACTCTATAACACAGAGATTCAAGAAAAACAAACCCCATAGATAAATTCTCAGACTTAAATACAATTATAGGAGACGGTTCCCCACGATTAACACATTCCAGGTAATGCTGCCGGGTGGACGCATTCCAATGTTTGAAATAAGTAAAGAAATAAGAGAATAAAATAATGTTATAATTTAGCAGAATATTTAGAACAACGAACAGAATGGAATGGTGCGCCAAGATGTAAATGATATTGATGCCTTTGTTATTAAAATCAACGAGAGGGTCGCTTGGCTGCAGTCGTTTAAAATTCTAAAAACAGTAGCCAAATTATTTGAAATCACACCACACAGTCAAAATAGCTACTATTCCCATTTCTTCCAGTTCTGAGTTCAAATAGTGCTGAGGGCAACTTAGCCTTTCATCCTTTCGCCATAAAATACTTGGAAGCACTCCGTCGGTTACGACGACGAGGGTTCCGGTTGATCCAAATCAACGGAACAGTCTGCTCGTGAAATTAACGTGTAAGTGGCTGAGCACTCCACAGACACGTGTACCCTTAACGTAGTTCTCGGGGATATTCAGCGTGACACAGAGAGTGACAAGGCCGGCCCTTTGAAATACAGGTACAACAGAACAGGAAGAAAGAGTGAGAGAAAGTTTTGGTGAAAGGGTACAGCAGGGATCACCACCATCCCCTGCCGGAGATTCGTGGAGCTTTAGGTGTTTTAGCTCAATAAACACTCACAACGCCTGGTCTGGGAATCGAAACCACGATCCTATGACCGCGAGTCCGCTGCCCTAACCACTGGGCCATTGCGCCTCCACATAAAATACCAATCAAGTAATGGAATCGATAGATTTGATCAACTAATTGCGCGTGAAATTTGCTGGCCTCTGTCACTCCAGAGTCAGTAAAACAAAGTGCCAAGAAAAATAATGGTGTTGATGGTATCGACTTCCCAACAAAATCGTTGATATTTTCCTGTATTAGAATCGATTATCGTTGTTCTTTTTATTGAAACGTGCATATAGGGAGACATATGTTATAGGGAGGTATAAAATAAATCAATAGATACAACTTAGAAAATAAAATGCGCATTAACAATCACATATTTCACCTATACTTCATTATTTTTTAAACTTTCAATCCCTCATATTTCTTTACAAATAAATATTTAAAGATGAATAGGCGCAGGAGTGGCTGTGTGGTAAGTAGCTTGCTAACCAGCCACATGGTTCCGGGTTCAGTCCCACTGCGTGGCATCTTGGGCAAGTGTCTTCTACTATAGCCCCGGGCCGACCAATGCCTTGTGAGTGGATTTGGTAGACGGAAACTGAAAGAAGCCTGTCGTATATATATATATATATATATATATATATATATATATATATATATATATATATGTATGTGTGAGTGTTTGTGTGTCTGTGTTTGTTCCCCTAGCATTGCTTGACAACCGATGCTGGTGTGTTTACGGTCCCCGTCACTTAGCGGTTCGGCGAAAAGAGACCGATAGAATAAGTAGTGGGCTTACAAAAAGAATATGTCCCGGGGTCGAGTTGCTCGACTAAAGGCGGTGCTCCAGCATGGCCGCAGTCAAATGACTGAAACAAGTAAAAGAGTAAAAGAGTAAGAGTATTGTCCCAATTAAATCAGTGCTTTAAATTATTTTTAACATCGCCTCATTTGTTCCAGAAACACTTTTTTGAAGCTCATTTGCTGCGACTCAACATCTTTCCAACGACATTTTTAATGTAATCGCACGAAACTGGTAGAAATCATTTAGTTCCAGGTACTAGTTCAACTTACAATAGTGTCAACTTACTGGGAATATTTGTCACATGAACTGATTGTCCTTAATTTTTCATTTTTAACACGTAGCTTCGGTTAAACACGGGTACGTACGAGTATTCTTTTGGCATCGTGTATACCTCTTCGGCTAACATTAGAAATTTATCTTTACATTCCGAATTAAAGTTTTATTTTCTAATTGTTTAATCATGCCAGCTTATGCACGTGGGTAGAGTTAAAGATTAGATGGCACCCTTATCCCGAATGAAAGACGTACAGCCAGGTATATTTGCATATATATGAACACACAAATCGGAGAATACCTTGCCATTCAGGTGTATTGGCTGCCCTGATTGCGTGGATGGTATGCGCAGAAATTTTCACATCTTTTAAATAAAACTTTTTTGCTATATTATATACTAGCAGTATCGCCCGGCGTTGCTCGGGTTTGTAAGGGAAATAACTATATAAGCATTTTTAGAGAGTTACTTACCTTATATAATAGCAAAAAAATGCATTAAAAATGTAAAAAAATTATGGTAAATTTTTTTTAAATCGTAGACTCATGGTAGACATTTTTAGAGAGTGACTTCCCTTATATAATAGCGAAAAAATGCATTAAAAATGGAAAAAAATGATGGTAATTTTTTTTTAAATCGTAGACTCATCGTGGACGCGCGCTAATACCCAGAAGGGCTAGATATGAATCACGACTATAAGACACCCGCTTTTGGTTAAACTGCACCGCAAAATGTGGGAGTAGCTAGGAATCTAAATCGTAGGAGACAGACACCACACAACTTAAGTTTTATAAATATAGATAATCTACGTACATATTACTTTATTCTTCATAATCTATATGTACATATTCAATTTTATTAATTTATTTATTCATTTTTAGAAGGTTTAATACTGTCTATATTTTCCTTGTTGTTGTTATTGTCATTGTTTTTTTATGTTTGTCATTTTGATTATTATCATTTTGTTTTTGTAAAGCAGTTTATCATAATATTACATTTAATATTGTTTTAATGGAAACATTAAACTGGTGAAAAGCCTGAATATATTCACATACATCTATGGCTCTCCCTACCAAGCCTATTTTGCCAGTCCCTTAAAAATTTTCCACAGACAAATTTAAGAAGCTGTGTATTAGATCGGAATATTTAACTACTGGTACGTATTTTCAGGATAGGTTGAATTATAATATTAGGCATTAAATGAATAAACGTAACTATATGTAGCTAATTTGCTGAAGACTAAGGTGCAAGAATGACGGGGGCGGTGTAGGAGTAAATAGATATGAAGATGCTTGGAAGGAATTTGGAAGAGGGGAAGATGTAATTCGCAACATAATTAACAGAGAGAATACAAAGATGTGCCATTCCTTTCGGGACAATCGATTTTCGACGTTCCTTTCTCATTCCAGTTATGTATTAGAAATATTGAAGTATATTGCTACACATGCAAAAAAAAAAAAGAACCGAAACTGCATCAAAGCAATTCAACTAATTGCCAATGCTCTTTTTGAGAAGAAAATGATGTTCTGTTTCTCCTGCCAGTATTTTTTACTGATAATAAAACGTCCCTTAACGTTGTGTTGTCAGTAGTAAACTAGAAATCATATCCGCTGAAGCCTAATTTGTGGAGGTATTCCTTATTTCCTGAGATCAATACAATGATCTATCCTTCCCCAAATAACACTATAAGCATTTCAGTTTTCTGGGATTCGTCCAGTCATGTTATTAGTGTTTAGACAAATATGACATCAAATTAAGTAGATCTGTGACTTGCATGTCGTTGGCTCTCTATTTAAGTTATTCTTATCGAGGTCAATTGCTTAGGTTACTATAGTCAATGGTTTTTCCATAGAAGGGTGTTTCTACGGTCGTTTCCAATACAGTGTTTCTTTCTTGCATAAGAGTACACACACACACGTGTTTGTGTGCAGGCATAGATATATAGACATATCTATCTATCTATATACCTATCTATCTATATATATATATGCATATGTATGTATATATACTTATATATATATGCATATATATATACGTACATACATACATACATACATACATACATACATACATACATACATACATACATACATACATACATACATACATAATTACATACATACATATATATAATACAAAATGGGACAAGAACTCAAAACATCCGGACAGCTAGGTGATACAAAAAGGGAAAACAAAACATCCAGATAGACGATACAAAGAAAACAAGGACGGATCATTCGAAGTTTTCTTTCCTCAGTCAAGTACCAGATTATCCTCGCAATTTTGGCTGATTATTCTTGAGATTGCTCCAATCTGGCCAGCCCCAAAGCATTATATATATAATGCCTTGCTATGGTAGAAATATTAATTCCGGAAACGCTACTGTTGTTGCGGTTGAACTTTAGGAATAAATAGTGCACAGAATCCCATCAGAGGGGTGTTCACTAAATGAGGCCAGCAGTCACTTGTTTGTTTGTCATCGTATATATGTCACTGAGGATATTGAAAACACGGGCCACAGACATAATACAACGCTAATATTTAGATAGAATAGGTGACAATTTCCTGTATGCCTCGCTTATACCTCCTGCCATGCCGATTCTATAATTACCTCTACGACAACTATCTTATTTCTCTATTGCCCACAAGGGGCTAAATATAGAGGGGACAACGAAGGACAGACAAAGGGATAAAGTCGGTTACATTGAAGAAATTGTCACCTATTCAAGATATTAGCGTTGTATTATAAATGTGGTCCGTGTCATCAGTATACTCAGTGACCTATGTATGATGAAAAAGAAGCAAACGACTGCTGGCCTCGGTTAGTGAACAAGCATCCGATGGGATTATGTGTACAATTTATTACTAAAGCTCAACCGCAACAATAGTAGCATTTCCCCAACTGATATTTCTACTATAGCAAAACCTAAGATATGACCGACAATATATTTGGATGGAGCAAGAATGGCATAGAACGAACAAGGCGGCGAGCGGGCAGAATTGTTAGCATGCCGGGCGAAATGCTTCACGGTATTTCGTCTGCCGCTACGTTCTGAGTTCAAATTTCGTCGATTAAAATAAGTACCAGTTACGCACTGGGGTCGATATAATCGACTTAATCCGTTTGTCTGTCCTTGTTTGTCCCCTCTATGTTTAGCCTCTTGTGGGTAGTAAAGAAATAAGAACGAGCTAGGGGGAGAGAAAGAGCGAAGGCGGGGGAAATAAGGAGAGTTGTTGTTTTGGTTATTTAGCACCAGGTCAGCCCTGGTCATGAAGATTTTTATTCAAAGACTTCACAGAGCTGAACAATTAGGTTTTCTAATTTTCATGTGTTTCAATTCCAAGTTCATGATTTTTCTGCTCTTTCTATCCGGTCGAATTATCAATAAGAATCTCTCTTGTTGGTTTAACGAATAAGTGATTGTGGAGTGGGTATACAATAGGTGTCTGTATGAATACACGTGGATTTTGTCTATTTCAGTTGATAAGAATGAAACCATATGTCAGCAGCTGCTGCTGAATATTAACCAACATTCAGCAATACAAACCTGTGTAGGCTCATGATTGGAATAAAAGTATTTAAAATTTTCATCATAAGTGAAATGAATTACAGACAAAACTTCTGTAATTTAAGCAAAAAATATGAATATTGTGAAAGATATATGACTATATATCAGTCAAATCTTTCTACAGTGTTTGAAAACACTTGACATGGTAGAGTGATATCATTGTTTTACTCTATGTTAAAGGAAAGTTAAGAAAAGGAAGATGGATATAGATTTATTTAAATCAACAACTGCAACGAGAACAGATGTTAAGAAATAGAATAGAGACAGCAAGGCGGCAACAACATATATACATAAATACAAAAAAGAAGACTAGTAAGCTATAATAAATTGGATTGTTGAAAGAGTTGGAGATAACTACTGAGTGCAGACTATTAACAGTTCAACAATTGCAAATAAACAAGGAGACATGGTAAACTAAAGCATAAAATAATGTTAACAAATCAAAACTGATAACATAGAAAAGTAAAGAACTTGTTTATTCAAAATGAGAATGATACGAGCCAAGCAATTAAGTAGTTTAAATCCAGATACAGATCTGTTAGAAAATCAGAACACCAACTTAGTCATTGCAAGAACAAATAACTGAGAATTTACAAATGGTAGTATAGAAATAGCAGAGAATTATGGACACTGCGAAAGAGTGAGTATGTATATGGTGCGAAGACACAAAAATGCTATTTGTAACAAGAATTTAAGGTATTCAACATATTAGATAGAAAGAATTAGCTCCTCTCACAAAGCAATATACTTTGTCTACAATGCAGAACAGGATTTAATCTACATGCTTTCCTGAATTACGGATCATGAGGTCGGACTGACATTATTGTTGGATTAGAACGCTTAATTTAGATATTTTTTTAAAGCTTTAAGCCAATCAATTACTTACTTCGGCTTCTCATAGGAGAATTTTCGGGAATATTGGCTGGGGACATGAAAGACGATATTAATTAGAATTCCATTAACCATTTATTAATTGATGACTGTATCAATTAAAACTTGATTGTAGTTTTCTTTGATACCAGAAATCCTATGGGATTTGGTGTAACATATGATGATTGAGGTTTATAACAGAGATAGCGAAGAGATAGAAAATATTTGCCGACAAGGGACGTGTTTACTGCTGTACCATAATTTTTCAAACGTTTCTGAAATTAGATTATTTCACTCAGCTTTTGCAGACTACGTAAAATAAAGCCAGTTGCGAAACAGTCAATCATTTGGTGTCTCGGGATAAAAATACTTTCTAAAGATAATTATGTTAAAAAAACAAAAGAAAACACTAATGGTTCTTCTAATAGTTTCGGAAAACAAGGATACAGTTACATTGAGTTAAAAAGAAATGTCAGAGTTACATTAACTATGTGTAATCGGTGAAGGACTCGTGATGCTACCATTGTCTTTTCAGACCCTATCAGACTTGTGAAGATTGTGCTGTCGTTGTTGATATCGTTGTCGTTCTGGTTTGTTGTTGCTGCTCGTGTTGTCCAGTTCATCTTCGATCAATGAAACCAATAAATAAAGACTTTCCTGTTGAGGTTCTACAACACTTTCTTCAAAGTTACAAGATCTAAAATTCCGTTATGAAATGATACATTAATTTCTTTTTTAAGGAGCATTCTGCCATATAGAGGCATGTTGTTGATGTTTCCCTCCCTGAATTGAGACTGGTATTGTTAAAGTACTAGATTACAGCTTGAACTTCTATAATTGTAAGCCTGTACAGCAAAATAAAATAGGCAAGCATGGAATTACTTATGGCTGCAATACGAGAATGGGCTGAGAGAAAGGATGCATTTTAATTCAGTAAAAGTCATGTGAGCGAGACTTGCAAACGTATTGGGGATGAGCAATTTTTTCAGTCAAGTGGATGGCATTTCGGAAGTGGTACAGCTCAAGATATATATTTGTCACTATGGCGCAGGCGTGGCTGTGTAGTAGCAAGTTTGTTACCTAATCACATAATTCCAGGTCGAGTTCCATGGCGTGGTACATTGGACAAGTCTCTTTTACTACAGCTCCAAGCCGAGCAAAGACATGAGATTATATTTCATAGACGGAAACTGAAAGAAGCTCTTCATATATGTGTACGTGTGTGCGTTGGTGTTAACCGTTCAACAACGTTTGACAAACAGTGTTGACTTCTTTGCGTCCCCGTTACTTGGCGATTCGGCACAAGAGAACGATAGCGTACCAGGTTTTAAGAAGTACATGTGTGGAACTGGTTATTGGTAGTATCGTACTTAATCAGAAATATTTCAAAATAAGGCAGAACGTAGTGCTGAACAGGGATTTAACTGTTTGAAAAAATGTTCAACAATTTGTCGTTTAATTAATATTCTAAATTTATCTACGAAGTCATAAAAATATAGGCTATTTCATCTGTTTCAAAATTTTGTGTTTGAACTGATATTTAAATTTAATTACTGAACTTAAAAATCATTTATATATTTTATTATGATTTAAACCCGTCCGTATAAAACATATTTGTACAAGGATTAAGCAAACCCATTTCTAAGAAGATAAAATAAAACGCTTAGATGGTTTCTCGTTATGCTATTAAGCAGTATGAAAAATGTAATCCAATAGAACTCAATGCTTTAAATGAAACAAAACAAGATGATATAATTGCAGACTTAGCGTTAATATGATTTGGAGAACAAAACTGGCATTCAGTAACGCAACAGACCTCTAAAATATGAAAGTTGCTCTCAAAATATAATTGTTGTTGAAATTCACTACATTACACATGCATGCACACGCGCGCTCACACAAGCACGCATACACACACATGCATGTTTGTATGTCATTGTTAGTTTTATTTCAAGATTTCTTCCCAATAGACGAAGAGCCGGTTTCTAAACTAGATCCAAAGCTCCTTCATTGGAATTTCAAAATCAACAACAGGGTATATATATATATATATATATATCTTATATAAAATCCGTTGTCTGTCTGTCTGTCTTCTCGGATCTCGGGTATCCTCCATCCGATTGCGCTCAAATTTGATATGTAGATACCGACGGTATCAGGGCGTGTATAAGTCTTGATAAGTTACAAAAATCGATTCCAGGTGAGAATGCGATCGATAAAGCCGTGGGAAGGTGCATTTGTATGCGCAATTAAATCAGCTGTTGCGATCGATACTACGCGTACGCGAGATAAATGCACGTGCAGTTTGCGCAAAAAAGCCGGCTGGCTTGAAAACCTGATACTTTAAACTCATTACTGATAATTAAAACTCTTCGGTTGCATATGTGTGGGAATAAAATCATTTTTCTTTGGAATAGAAAAAAGTCTATTTTTATTTCTTCTTTTGCTGGTGTCTCAAATTTAGGTTAAATCTGTGTTTCTCAAAGGGGAGGCCTATAGGACGGTCGGACAAGTTTTGAGAAACTTTGGTTTAAATGTTTGACAACCCAGCTCCGTCCATTGGACGAGGGGGCGTTTTGCTTGTATATATGTATATGCGGTCACAGGAGTGTGACGAAAGAACTCTGGCCGAAATAAGATTAAGATTAATGTAAAAAATAAATAACACTGAAGCAAAGTAACACCAAATATATAGTGCGTGTGTTTTTATTGGCTAAACTGGCAAAATGACCATTCCTAAATACAACAATATATATATAATATTTATATATATATATATATATATATATATATATATATATATATATATATATATATATATATATAATATATATATATATATAGCGAGCGAGAGAGAGAAAGAGAGGGGTAGATAGCTAGCTAGCTAGATGGATGGATAGATAGATAGATAGATAGATAGAGATAGATAGATAGATAGATAGATAGATAGATAGATAGATAGATAGATAGATAGATAGATAGATAGGGGATTTTCTACGAATCTATGGGAAGGACGTCTTACGCATGTCAACATCGGACACATATTTCCATTCCCAGACCCATCTTCTGGTGCGAGCACAGCTGAGTGCGAAGGAACCTTCCCCAACCTCACTCACGCTTTTTCTCTCCCTGTCTCTGTCTGCCTCTCTCTCTCTCTCTCTTTCTTCATCCCTGTCTTTCGCTCTCACTCTTTCTATTATACACGCACACATATATACATATATATGTGTGTGTGTATGTGTGTGTGTGTTTATGTGCATAGACTGACAGATAGACAGATATGCATGTACGCATATATATATATGATATATATATTTTATTGCTTTTATTTGTTTCAGTCATTTGACTGCGGCCATGCTGGAACACCGCCTTTAGTCGAAACAAATCGACCCCAGTGCTTATTCTTTGTGAGTCTAGTACCTATTCTATCGGTCATTTTTGCCGAACCGCTAAGTTACGAGGACGTAAACAAGCAGAAACTTACAAACATATATATATATATACTTATATACGACGGGTTTCTTTCAGTTTCCGTCTACCAAATCCACTCACAAGGCTTTGGTCGACCAGAGGCTATAGTAGAAGACACTTGCCCAAGGTGCCGCGCAATGAGACTGAACTCGTAAACATGTAGTTTGTAAGCAAGCTACTTAAAACACAGGACAACAAATGTTAAGGCAAAGCAAGCATCTCAAGTCAAATACATTATTATTATTATTGGAAAAAATTCAATGTCTTACAGCTGTTTCTGGGATATATCAGAGTATGGGATATTCCGTCATCAGACACAAATAGGGGAAAATAGGAAAAATGCGAAGAGTATATATTAATGGAATGACGACATAGAAGAGTAAAGGAATAAGATGAAGAAAGAGAAGAAAAAGAAGCATAAAATTTCATAGTTCAACTTTACTATGTTGTAGAAACAAATGCATAAGTCCTTAGGTGCAATCCTGCGTAGATCCACGTGTGTTAAAATCCTGATATTTTAAAGATCCAGAGAAAAAAGAATGGTAGCGGAGGTGGCTAGTAAGTGGTAACAAGAAAGGAAAGTAAAACAATAGAGAGGTAGATAGAGTGAAGAAGGGAAATTAAGCATTGGCTTTAGGGTAAACTAAAGTATGTAAGCAAATAGGGTCTAAGAATATTGTGTTCAGTGGTTGCCGAGAAGGAGGATGAGGAGGTAGACATATGCTAGACAGACAGATAGACAGATACATACATACATACATACATACATACATACATACATAAATACATACATACATGCATGCATGCATACATACATACATACGTACGTACATATATACATACATACATACATACATAAATACATACATGGATTAAGAATGCGGGGATAGAAGAGAAAAGATGAAACTGCACAAAATAACTGCTTTGTCATACCCGATTGGGACGTCATGTTACTTCTTAGCCTTGGCATACATGTCTATGAACGTCTGTTTTTCTTAGACTATGTGGTGAGCGTATATACAACTCCACCTTCCCTCTCTCAGTGTATATATATATATATATATATTATATATATATATATACTCAAAAATAAGCAACAAGAATGGATCCGGTAATTTAGTACAATTGTTTCATACTATAACATTCTTTTAAAAGCTGTAAATATTACAGCAGATATAATATGTCAAGTAATCTTCAGCTAATTTCATATAGGTTTTCCAATAATATAAAATTCTCAAATTAATTATATATATATATATATATATATATATTCTGTGTGTATGTATGTGTGTGTTTCCTCTATGCACAGCCAAACCGCTGGATCACTCTGTACCAGATTTAGCATGTAACTCTTTCATTACTTCGGGATGTTTCTAGGTGGATCAAATTTTGGTCCTTGCCATTATAGGGGACTGTACTTCCCCTATACGACCCTTCCGATTTTTCTACTTTTCCTTTTTACAGCAGTATATTAGTTTCAATGTTATTCTGATACTTTTCATAGAATTTATAATATTGTTTCACATATTTTCTTTCACTAATTGTTTCACTTTCATTCTTACTGTCTGTCTGCGGCTGTGTTTCCTGTATGCACGGTTAAACCGCTGGATC